>NC_056746.1:697671503-697749003 GCF_019279795.1 Protopterus annectens | reverse complement strand
TCTTCTACCTCTTGGAGATGTCATTATTTAAATCATCGCTATTCTATGTGCCCTTTTTCTACATCTTTAGTCAATACCTGTTTAACACTTTACATACATGAGCATGCTAAGAAGTAAGTGTGAATCTATAAGTTACATTTTTTAATCACAGTGACTCTCAGATTTGCCATGATAAATGTTCTAACAGTAATATTTGACTAGCCTGTGACAACTTGCCTTAACATGAGTAGTGTGATACCTAAGTAGAACATTGAAATACAACCTCTACTTTTACAAAGTAAAGACATTATTTTACAAGGTGTGGAAAAATAAAGTTATTTTGAATAACTTAACTTCACTCATAATACTTGCTTCTCTTGTCATATTAATTGGCAGATATTTATAAACATGTAGACAATTGCATATCATAACTGGTTGCTTAAATTATTCATTTATGCCTTTGTTATCATCTGCTCAGCTGATTATTTAGCATTCAGTTTACTCTGCACCTTTAATTAGTTTCCACAGAAGTTATATTCATGATAATTAGTTTCCACAGAAGTTATTTCAATGAGCAGCAAACTATGTCAGAGATGCTTGTTGTTTCACTTCCTTTGTTGTAAACAATACTCTTTCTCCTGTGTACTATGTAAAACAGATTCTCAAGTATATTGATATACGCCTTATAAAACCTTTTTATCAATAGGCTTAAGTCTGCCATCAAAGAATGAGCAGTGTCATATTAATTAGAAATAAGGAAAATGAAAAACTGAAATGTCATCATTTCTTAGGTACCCAGCCGAACTGTGAACGATAAATCATATCCCACTATGTCATCACATGGATATGCACACTGTTGCTGTATACTGTGATACTGTGTGGTAACAAGAAACCAAAACAGCTGGTTGCCAGTAGCAGAAACATGTTAAAATAATAAAAATGATACAAGCAAAGCAGATAGGAAAGTTAACATATGATGAAACCTACATAAATCATAGACAAATATTTCTAACATTTTTATTGCAAATGGAACAAAAAATTAATAATCAGATATAAAAAGAAAAGGTAAGCAAGAAATAGTTTAATCCTTATAGAACTGTCATTATTTCAGTCACAGTGGTCTGATAGAAAAAAGATAGCTTTGCACCCTAATGTTTAATGTCTTGATCATCTAATTATTTTGTGTCAACGTTGAGGTATATCACTCACTCGACACCTACATAGGAATTACTTTAGCTCACTGTATGCAGTTCAGTAACATTAAAATGGGTCTCAGCTGCTAACAATGTTCAACCTGCAGTTCAGGGTTTGATTACCTGAGCCCCCATTTGCCTGCTATGCTGCTATGAGCCAGATAGTGTTCCTTGGTAACCCTACAAAATGGCTAGTCCATAGTGGGTTAACATGGTTAACAAATAAAAAAATTTCATAGCTGGGTTTTACCAAATAATTTAAAACAAAACCAGACAACAGAAAACCAAATTAAGTGTGGGGGGGGGGTTACCCCCCACATCCCCTCATTATATGGGGCTGTGCCCCCCACACCCCCCAACTATATATACTAACACCAAGATCACACTACAGTGGGGAAAAGGACATATACCTTTGACTTGCCTTAGACTTGCCTTGTCAGTGAAATGAGTTTTAGGTCAAATGAACTTTCAGTGAAATGAACTTTAGGTGATTTGGTCTCAGTGATATGGTCCTCCAGTGAAGTGATATGAATCCATATCTATCTATATCTATATCTTTATATATATATATATATATATATATATATATATATATATATATATATATATATATATGGGTTCCCTTCAGAAGCTTGAAATACTGAAATGTCAAATTTCAGTATTTCGAGCCCAAGAAGCCGAATCCACATAATAGTGAAAGTTTAGAAGCGCGAAATTCAAAACCTCTTTAAAAGCCTAGTAGGGACAGGTGTAGACCATCCCCAGTGAAGCATTGCGGTCTGTCAACCTTATCCTCTTAGGCTAGCAAATACACTACCCCCTTCAAATGACACCAAAATCTAAGCATGTTACTAAAATTAATTACTTTTTGTTTATATTGTGACATTATCCCAGGATAAAATAGAAAACTGCTCAATGCTAGGCTCATACTGGAGTGAGAAACATGGTGCAACAACTCCATCATGTCTCTCTTCATATAGTCCAGGGAGGTACATCTCAGGTCATTCACACCCACATGGATTATGACCATGTCACACTGGTACATGAGATTTAGTGACAGGAGTGTGTGCATCATCTGGTGAATGCCAGACACTGAAACACTCTCTTTGCTCAGCCTCATGGTGGGATATCAATGTGCCTAGCAATAGAGTCTCCTAAGCCCAAAATGTTGGATTGTGTGGTGATCTGCCTTATGGGTTTAAATATAGAGACACTGCAAGCTGAGTCTGAATCTGTTTTGGTAGGTGTAGCATTGGTAGTGTTTTTTTATTAAGCCTGAATGTGTTGTGGTACGTGTAGCACTGGCAGTGCTTTTTTTGTTAAGCCTGAATGTATTGTGATAGGTGTTGTGTTGGTTGTTTTTTGTTGAGCCTGAACGTGTTGTGGGTGTTGCATTGGTAGTGTTTTTTATTAAGCTTGAATGTGTTGTAGTCTGTGTAGCACTGGCAGGGCTTTTTTTGTTAAGCCTGAATGTGTTGTGATAGGTGTTGTGTTGGTTGTGTTTTTTTTGTTGAGCCTGAATGTATTGTGGTAGGTTTTGTATTGATTGTGTTTTATGTTGAGCCTGAATGTATTGTAGTAGGTGTAGTATTGCTAGTGTTTTTTGTTAAGCCTGAACGTGCTATGGTAGATGCTGCAGTGGTTGTGCATTTTGTTGAGTCTGAATGTGTTTTCATAGGTGTAGCTTTGGCAGCGTTTTTTGTTAAGCCTAAATGTGTTGTGGCAGGTGTTGTGTTGGTTGTGTTTTTTGTTGAGCCTGAATGTGTTGTGGTAGGTGTTGTGCTGTTGCTGAGGGTACTTATTGAGATTACTGCAGCCAGAAAGCCTTTGCCATTATGGTTTGTGTAGATTACTTTTAAGTCCCTCAGCATGTGTGGGTGTATGTATTTTTTCTGCAGTGTGTGTGTGGCAGTTATTTTGTAGCATTGTGTGATTCTGACAACTTGCTGGTATTTATACTGGCTGTATGTGAGAGCCTAGCCTCCAGAGACTGTGCATAAGTGCATCTCTTACATACTGTACTGGATTGTTTGAGAATTAAGTGTATCTCAGAAACATTGAGACAATTTCTACATTGTCACAGGATGCCCATTTCTACCAAGATGGCTGCAGAGACTATGGGAAAGTACAGATCCATGATTTCAGGTATAGATATAGCTAGCTATATATATATATATATATATATATATATATATATATATATATATATCGAGAGAGAGAGAGAGAGATAGAAGATATATAGATACAGTGGGACACAGGGGAATGATACAGAGGGGCTCCATGCTTCTGTTTTTGTGTCCACTGTGAGGGAGAACAGATTTGCCAGGGTTACTAATTAGGTAAAATATGCAATCTTCATCTAATCATACTCAGAAATGCCCCTCTTGGCACAAACTTGATGTTTTTTGAACATATACATGCTCAGGAACGCTTACAGGGAGACATTGATGCTAAGCACCTGCATCTATACAGGGCACTGTTAACTACTGTTGCACAATGAGCAGCCTTAGACAAATGTAATGACTTTATACAGACACAGAAAGTCACTAAACAAACAAACTAGCAGCCTGTCACAGACATACACTCTGATATTTCAAACAGTGATTCCCAGCTCAGAAGAGACCAGGCAGCATTCTACTGCCACTAGATGCACACCATAATCTTCTTAATGCCAAAACACTGCATTATGGAGAAAAAAGTACAAAGATACAGCAATCTTTATATAAAATGACCAGTACACTTGGAATTCACAATGCAGAAGTGCAGAACCCCACACTTAGTACAATGGAAATTAGTACTTTAAATTCAAAATTAGTCCAGAAATGCAAAAAAAAATAAAGCAGAAATGCAGTATCTTCTGATATGATTTTTTCTGTCAGATAACAGCTGCTTTACACAATGCTACTCTTTTCTGATCATACAGTGGTGCTGATGTCACAACAGTCCCACTTCTGTTATTTGAGTGTGTGTGTGTGTGTGTGTGTGTGTGTGTGTGTGTGTGTGTGTGTGTGTGTGTGTGTGTGTGTTGCAATGAGTTTGTGCCTTTTACCCACTGAGTGCTGGGGCATGCTCTGTCACTCGTGTGATGCAAAAATGCATTGAACAGGTTACCAAACAATGCACATACGTATGTCTATCTATATATATATATATATATATATATATATATATATATATATATATATATATATATATATATATATATATATATATTATATATATATATATATATATATATATAATATAAAATAGAAGCCCACACAAATTAATCTTCTTCTCTCTCTCACACACACACACACACACACATATATATATATATATATATATATATATATATATATATATATATTTTTTTTTTTTTTTTGTGTGTGTGTAAATGCCATTCAGTTGACTGAAAACTCAAAAATACTGAAAGTCAAAATCTTGAAAACTCGAAATATTGAAAAGGGGAATTTGCCTTTTACTCACTCTTGCCTTGGGTGAGTCCAGAGTAGGTGTATGTAATTAGTAGAGGGGTGTGTGGGATGTGCATGCGGGCTTGCCCTACCCATTAAAAAGGATTCAGCATTTTGAGTTTTCAATGTATTGTCAGTATTTTGACTTACAGAGTTAGTATATAGGTTGTATGGGGCCTTCCCCCATGCAAAAATAATAGTTTTTAAAGCTTTTTTGTTTTTTTTGAAATTTTTTAATGTGTTGGATTTTTAATACATTTTTTCAAGTAGTTTGTACTGTACATTTTTTTCTTTGAGGAGTTAATACAGACTCTTTTTTCTCTGAGAAGTTAATATGGACTGTGTGTGTGTGTGTGTGTGTGTGTGTGTGTGTGTGTGTGTGTGTGTGTGTGTGTGTACATACAAATATGTACATATATATTTATATATATATATATATATATATATATATATATATATATATATGTATACACAACTGCACTCTGTACACACACACACACACACACACACACACACACACACACACACAGTCTCTCTCTCTCGTATGTGTATATTGGTATATATGTTTGTGTTTTGTGTCTGCATGCAAACACACACACAAAAGATATAAACTGAAATACATCCTATATTTCCTGGTTTTTTTACTTTTTGCACAATAGTAAACTGGACTAAATTGGGTATTTTTATTTATTTGTTTACAATTTTTGATGCATTCATTCTTGGTTTTAATACTTTTCATAATTTTTACATTGTATTTAACTGGCTTCCTATTACATTCCTCAAGATTTTGTAATTGCAGAGATTCTTCCTAGTCCTCTGCTGTAAATGGACTCTTAGTAGGACCAGTGCAGTTCCTAGGTAAATACCAAGGCAATCACTTTGCTGTATGCCTACCGAACAACCAGAGAGTTACCAAGAATGTGAATCAAACCCTGCACCTTGTATTTTTGAGGTAAACACTTTATCCATTATGCTACCCCGCAGTAAAAACATGAATGAATAAATAAATAAATGAGCATAAGCATTATGTGCCACCTGCAACATTATTTGCAGTGTTTGCACTGCAGATACGTACATAATTCAGCGTCAGAGAGAGAGAGAGAGAGAAGCAGACAGTAATGGGGCTGTAACATTTTGAATGCAGAATTCTGTCATATGTGTCGATGCTGCGATGTCTCGGTCATCAAAGTAAAGTATATCATAAGGTTTTATAGACTGTATGTTAACAGGATAGTTAGTACTTGTTGGCATTACTGCTGTTTTATTACAACTCTTGACATCAAGACTGCTGCAGTGTGTTACTCTAGTGCCCCCTGCTGGCAATATTTGTAATACAATACCACCATGTATTAACAATTTGTTGGTTACATAAAACAAAGTCAGCACAAATATGGATCACCCTCCATGCATTTCAGTGTCTGTAGGACTGTAGGAATAATGGACACTCTCAAAATGCATAATGCATGCGTTTTTTTTTTTTTTTTTTTTTTAATTATGATTTAGCTTGCATCCCCCACAAGCAAGATAAGGCCAGATAATTTGTTAGTACTAATATACCACAGTTAAATTAGCCTATTTTTCTTTTAATTATAAGTTGTTTACAAGAGATCTCATAGGTGATTAAGGAACATGGTATCAGTACGCTTATACTGCGTACCAAAAATGCTACTTCATGTGTCATACAAATCAAATGTTCACTAGAAATGCACTGCAGTTGCCACCTATTCCTCTGCTATAGGACAGCTCTCATTTAATCAATTATGTCATGGCTGAAAACAAAAAATGCAGATTCTCTGATATGAGAAAAAGTGCTTTTTTTACTGCATTGGCCTGGCATGCATTCAGAAGTGGTTCTTTGGTTCTGTGGCTTAAGGCTACTGCTTGCAGGGACAGACTTCAGTTCCCTTGGATTCCTCAACTAGGTAAAACTATAAGTGAATGAATGCTTTTTCCAAATTTCCTCCAGCTGTTGCAGTAAGCCCCT
Source organism: Protopterus annectens (assembly GCF_019279795.1). Lineage (NCBI taxonomy): Eukaryota > Metazoa > Chordata > Ceratodontiformes > Protopteridae > Protopterus > Protopterus annectens. The sequence goes on along the minus strand of NC_056746.1, from coordinate 697,742,392 downwards.
GGATGTATTTAAAATACATTAATTTGAAATAAAATAACAAACTACATTTCTATAGCAGTGACTCTCTTGTTCTGGTAATAAAGTAAAATATAGTTTCCTTATTGGATGATGACATGGTTTGTTTTTCCGACTTGTGCATTATTAAGATATACCCCCACTTCAGACATACAGGTCATTTCAAAGATTGGTAAGACTATATGATGTTTTAAAATGCATTGCAGTAAAATACATTCTATGTAAAACAATGTATTTTATATGAAAGAGATGAGAAACTCATATCTTGAAGGGCCTGGTGAAGCATATATGGATAATATTCCCAAAAAGGTGAAATGTACACATATGTATAACATTATTTTCTATGATGTGACCACTAATTTTTGAATTAATTGAATATCCAGAATGCACAGCAATTCCCACTATGAGCATACACAAAAAATGAATAATCCAGAAACAACAAATAAATATATTATCCCAGATGCTGGGGTAAGTTTTTGACAGACAAACTCTCAATCTCTTAAAATAATAAAACACTGCCTTTAAAAATCATGAAAAAAATGATTAAAAAGAGAATTACTTCCTTACTTTCTCAGAGTAGACAGTCTTCAGACTTTACACTCCATACAGTCTGTGATAAATCACCTTTGCTGAAGTTATTTCAGTCATTAAATTATTGTTCCCTTAATGAGATCTCTAACTTTATACTGAAAGAATAAGTAAATGAAGGAGAAGTGGCAGGGGTAAATAACTGAGTAAAACTCATAGCTCCGTCATAAATAACTGAGTAAAACTCATAGCTCCGTCATAAATAACTGAGCAAAACTCATAGCTCCGTCATAAATAACTGAGCAAAACTCATAGCTCCTTCATAAATAACTGAGTAAAACTCATAGCTCATTCATAAATAACTGAGTAAAACTCATAGCTCTGTCATAAATAACTGAGTAAAACTCATAGCTCTGTCATAAATAACTGAGTAAAACTCATAGCTCTGTCATAAATAACTGAGTAAAACTCATAGCTCCCTCATAAATAACTGAGTAAAACTCATAGCTCCTTCATAAATAACTGAGTAAAACTCATAGCTCTGTCATAAATAACTGAGTAAAACTCATAGCTCTGTCATAAATAACTGAGTAAAACTCATAGCTCCGTCATAAATAACTGAGTAAAACTCATAGCTCCCTCATAAATAACTGAGTAAAACTCATAGCTCCGTCATAAATAACTGAGTAAAACTCATAGCTCCCTCATAAATAACTGAGTAAAACTCATAGCTCCCTCATAAATAACTGAATAAAACTCATAGCTCATTCATAAATAACTGAGTAAAACTCATAGCTCTGTCATAAATAACTGAGTAAAACTCATAGCTCTGTCATAAATAACTGAGTAAAACTCATAGCTCCATCATAAATAACTGAGCAAAACTCATAGCTCCTTCATAAATAACTGAGTAAAACTCATAGCTCTATCATAAATAACTGAGTAAAACTCATAGCTCCCTCATAAATAACTGAGTAAAACTCATAGCTCTGTCATAAATAACTGAGTAAAACTCATAGCTCCCTCATAAATAACTGAGTAAAACTCATAGCTCCTTCATAAATAACTGAGTAAAACTCATAGCTCTGTCATAGCACCACAGACACTGAGAGCTACACTCTCTTCATACCGTCCCGCTACACATCCTCCTGTACTCTTTTAAAAAAGTCATCGTAAGACTTTTGATCCATCAGATACTTGGTCATGCCCTTCTTTTGACTTACATCCTTATCTTTGCAAAAAAAATGTTACTGTAGCCATTCTTAACCTTGACTCTTCTGCCTGCCTCTTGAGGCCTTTAAGTACCCTCTACGTCCTTCATTCCAGTTGTTATCCTATTATGGTAGCCTGTCATTTTTGTATATGCCCATACCAAATCATTCTGTCCATCTTCTCTTATGGCATTTACACCTGCAGCCTACTAAGCACTGCTTTTAAGATCTCACTCATCATCATAATCTTTCTCATTACCCTACCCTCATACCCTCTACTAGCTCAGTGGGTCTTTCTGTGAACCAAAACTCTGAAATGAGATTAGAATAGGTTCCTCAAAAGATCTCTAAAGCAGAATAATCAGGAGCATGGGAGTCTGTCAACAACAGTTTGATGAAATGCCTCTTAAGTAAAATTATTTGGCCAAAGCATTTTTAGCAATAAAGGAGAATTCCCTTTTCTCCACTGTTGTGTCCTCCCAGAGTAGGTATATTTAAGCTTGGGGATTATATGTGGTATCCCCCCACATGGAGGGGATTGCTCCCCTGCAAAAAAAAAAAAAAAGAAAAGATTTACGTAGAGATTTATTGAAGTGCTTTTGCCAAAACATTTTCGGATTATTTGCATTCACTGGAAGTGGTGTCGATCAAATGACAATAATCTAAAAAAATTGCTTTTCTTCAAAATCAGCTCATCTTGTTACAGAAGCTAGTATTTTATTGGCTTTTTCCACTGATTTTCTGGTGTTTTGCTTTAGGCATAACAATCCCAAAGTCTTTATTTTCATCTGTGTCACAGAAGCTTAAATGCCTTTATACAAATATAAGTAACTCTTAGATAATAATTCTCAAAAGTACAATAACTTGCATTAAGGATGCTCTGGAGCATATAATAATGGAATCCTGATTGTAATCCAGATGTCCTGGGTCTGATCAGCAATCTGCAGTATGGAGAATTGGGGGGGGTTGAATCCCCTCTTAATGTGAGAGTGATACCAGTGAGTCAGTCTGTAGGCATTCACAAGAGGTGAGACGATTGATCTGTGTATAAAGGAAATAGATACTGGGCATTGGACGGGGCTGTTGTGCTTGGATCACCTTCACTGCCCACCATTAAATTAAGTCTTACACTCTGGCAATCTTGTAATCTTAAATCAGTTGGCATCCAGAAGCATGGTGTCTCAAGGCACACCACTGACACCAAACAGATTAAAGTATGAGAAATATACACACAAATACGAATCACTATCAACTTTGCAAGTGTAGCTTGGTCACGAGGTTATTTAGGAAACACATGCTGCTCCCCTAGATATGGGTCCATACCAGCCCCATCTACAAATAATCTGCACACAGAACAATACCTAGATATGGGTCCATACCAGCCCCATCTACAAATAATCTGCGCACAGAACAATACCTAGATATGGGTCCATACCAGCCCCATCTACAAATAATCTGCACACAGAACAATACACAAAGCTGAGTCCTTGACCTAGCTCCCCAGAGCCCTTTCTTAACCACTGTCTCTGAGTTTCTTGGTCTTTCAGTGCTCCTTTGCCCACAGTAACTGTACTTGTGTTTGGAATAAGTTATTTTGTTCACAAATGTACACACACACACACACACACACACACACACACACACACACACACACACACTCATTTATAGAAAAGACTGGTAATATTTTCCAACACTGCAAACTTCTTTCCTGGCTCATGTTAATAACCTGCCATCACCCTAGACTACCAGGTTGGGGACCGTCCAGTTACTGTTTCACTCATGATCATCAGCCACATTGTAATAAATATAAATGGTAATATGAAGCAGTCTAGCCAATCAGAGGTAAATGCAAGAAACTTGTTACCATCAATTAGGACCCATGTGCCTATTAATAAATAAGCTTTTAAAAGTGAATAAATAAAAACATACATGAAAAAGAATGGGTTGATCAATGTAATTAACATTCAAATATACAGAGAGATACAAAATTGCAGAAGTAACATAAAACAATCTTTTATAAACATATGGAGTGCTAAAAACAAAAATATCTATCTACAGTTAGATATCTGATCCAGTTATTCTTATAAAAAAAATTACTGACTTAAGCTAAATTATTTGACTTGACAGAGAAGCACAAGTGCTGAAACAATATATCAGTCACAAGTTACAGTTCAGTTCTTCTTATATTCTGTTCTCTTTCTTTCTCAGCTATTTTGGTTTTCATATATATATATATATATATATATATATATATATATATATATATATATATATATATATATATATATATATACACACACACACACACACACACACACACACACACACACACACACACACACACACACACACACACACACATATATGTATATATGGATCCCCTTCAGAAGCTTGAAGTTTCAAAACTTCTAACTTCAAAAGGCCAAGACCATAAGATCGAAGCTTTGAAACTTCAAATGTTTTGAATGGAGATCACCGTACAGCGTGGGAATGGGATATTTACCATTTTCCTCACTGTAGTGATATCTCAGAGTTGGTATATTTAAACAGCAGGGGGTGTGGGGGGATAAAAAGTGTAAGAAAAACATTTTTTGCTAGGTTTTCGAAGTTTCAAAACTTCAATCTTAACGGTCTCACTGTTTGAAAACTTCAAGCTTCTGAAGTAGATCTATATATATATATATATATATATATATATATATATATATATATATATATATATATATATATATTTAGTTCCCCTTTACAAGATCGAAATACTGAAAGCTCGAAATTCATAAGCTCGAGCCAGAATCTCGAGTTTTCAGTAACTCAAAATTGTAAAGGGAAGCTGTAAAATTAAAAAATAAAGAAATGGACTTACATGCATGCAGGGAGCTAGGACCCCCTGCATCGTTCCCGGTGTAATATGTGAGTTGTGTGACCGGACTTTAGTGGAGGAGTGGACATTCTCCCATTGCGCGCTTATGCATATAGCGTGGAAAGGGAGAATTCCCTTTTCTTCGCTGAAGTGCAATCTGGGAGTTGGTATATTTAAGAAGGGGGGTTGTGGGGGGAGCAGCCCCCCACTTAGGGGGTGCAGGGCAGCTTTCCCCCCTGCAAAAACCTTAGAAAACTGTTTTTAAGTTGTTTTTGTTCCCCTGTAGAATTTCGAGTTACTGAAAACTCGAGATTCTGTCTTCGAGCTTTTGAATTTCGAGCTTTCAGTAATTCGATCTTGTGAAGGGGAACCATATATATATATATATATATATATATATATATATATATATATATATATATATATATATATATATATATACACACACACACACACATATATATAGTCTACTTTGACCCATCAAAATTACAGTTCAGCAAACTGCAATTTCCCAAGTCCATTTTCGCAAAAGTGCATTTATCTGAAAATGCACTTTCACGAAAACTGAGTCACCGAAACAAAAAATAAACAAAAAAATACACTAAACACATGTATGCAGGGGGGCAAGGCCCACTGTACCCCCCGCACCCCCACTATTTATATATACTATATATACTAACTCCAAGATCACACTATAATGGGGAAAAGGGAATATTCCCTTATCCTCACTGTACCACGATCTACAACAACAAGCTCCCCTCCCATACACCACTGAGGAAACACGGTACCTGCACCACCACAAGATCCTGGAACTGGCAACCTCTCTTTGCTGAACTGATTTTTGTGAAAGTGCATTTTCGGATAAATGCACTTTTGCGAAAACGGACTCAGGAAATTGCAGTTTGATGAACTGTAACTTCGATGGGTCAAAGTAGACCCATATACATATATATATATATATATATATATATATATATATATATATATATATATATATATATATATATATGTATATGTATATATATATATATATATATATATATATATATATATGTATACCTTGGCCCCTCGGCTAGGTATCTCTTTAACAGAATTCCCTAGTTGCTGTTTTACAGCTTCCTGCTCTAGTAATAGCCATGTATCTTGTAAACACAGGACACAATAGTCATATTCTCATATCTTCTAAGTAACTGCTGCAGTCCCCAGAGAGGAAAGCTGGAGTCTTCAGTTACAAACTGCATATATATTCTATTCATTTCATACACAAAAGGTCATAAATTCACATACTTTAGCTTGCCACAGAAAGCACAAATATTGCAAATTTGCATTGTATAAAAAAAGTTTACAAATTCTAACATATTTTCTTGACTCCGAAAAAAATGTAAACATTGCAAATTAAATCACATCTTTTTAATTTACCTGCTGCAGGTTTTGTAAGATTTAAACACAACTCACAAATCTGGTACATTTTGTCTCAGAAAACAGTGGAATATTTAGTCTCACACATAACTGGGGACACAAGGCGTTCAAAGAGAACTCACTCTTTAGATAGGTATAATTGGTGTAAAGAATAATGTACCATTGTGGGAACCTAGAAAAGCAGACATTACACTATGGAGGTGGCCATTCATTATCTCAGACTACAGTCTTCCATGCTGGAATCCTCAGATGGCAAAACGTAAGGGTAATAAATGTGTCAGTAGTGGATGGGTAGTTAATTTCAGGTAGACTGAGATTTAAAAAAATACTAAGTCTCAGTTACTAACTTCTGTGCACTCATCTAGTTAAATCCTTCCTGAAAGTGCCCTTCCTATGGACATCTACTTTATTAAGCCTTGCATTTCAACTATGCATTCATAACTGTATTTTATCATATTTGTCAAATATTTGACCATGTTTCTTTTTTGATCCCTATTTCATTACTATTTGTGGGAGACTTGCAAAATCCATTAGCTGTCTAATGACCCATACAAAATGCTACAAAAATCTCAAATGCAGTTGTGTAACATTTTGTATAAAGAGATTTATCATGACCCATGCCACAACGGTGAAGACAAACATAAGGAAATCTGTTATACCCCACAGTTAACATGAAGGCAGAGATCTGGAAATTAGATGCTGTACAGTCGTCACCATAAGTGGCACAGACTGCTGGCAAAATTAACTTCCACGTGAATATGTCGCATGAGCAAATCGTATGGTGTACGTGCAATATCTCTTTAAACTTTAGTCATTAAGACAGACAGTGTTGAATGTAAGTATGCATTAATTAAAAGTTGTTGCAGTAGAGCAGACACCCTGGCTGTAACACTGTACATAGCAGCTTAATGTTATGACTCATGGATAGTTATTAGGCATGCGGTCTGGGACACCCCTGAAGAGCCTAGCCCAATTTTTCTAGAGCTCTGTCTGCTTAACTGCTTTGTTCAGAGTCACAGAGTAGGCAAATGGTGCGTGAGGAAATCAGACCATGTACCTCTGCAGCTCATTAACAGCTCACAGCCTTAATCCTCTGTGCTAAATGTATGAAGCTGAGTGCAGCTTATGCAGGGGAGCTAAGACTCTACGCTTTCACTGCAATGCCTGCTCTCACTTCACACCACCTCCATGCTTCTGTATACCCACAAGGTGAATCTATTTGCTCTAAGTCTTTCCTCTGTGGAAAATAAAACTAATTGAAACTACTGAAACTATAGTCATACCATAATCGGACACTGGCATGACGATGATGTGTTCACTCTCTCTCTCTCTCCACAATGAAATGAAGCTTTTTTTTCATACAGCTTAGTAGGAGGACATCAACTTACACACTATTTTTAAAGTTCCCTGCCTCAGACTATGCATCAAAGACTTCAGAACAATTCCCACCACAGCCCACATTGTGCTAGGTACTCATTTTCATACAAATCGGAGAAAAGGCAAAAGTGACACTGAACTCTAAGGTTGATGACAGTGCCCTGTAACACACGAACACACACATATGTGCACAGACATACACACTCACACACATGCATACACTCTTATAATATATGTCTATGTATATGTATATGTACATGTATATGTTACACACGTACACATACAGTTTCATCTGTGCATAAAATACTAAACCTTTTTATCTCTAGCTAAAATTTATGCCAGATCATAAATTTAAACAAACCAAAATAAAAAAAAATTCTTAACTCAAAGGTTAGCAGTTGTATTCCCTGTCAGAAAATAGTCTAATTACATATCTGTACTGAAGGCAAGCTAATGAGAACTGGAGGCTGAATTTGTAATGAGACATCTGAGCTGACTTCTGAAATAATAATTATAATTAATACCTTGTGTGTGTTGTAACACATGTCCCTCTTCAGACATGTACCCCCCCATCTACTACCTTCTGTCAATAGGTCATGTATAATATTCCACCTGTCTGCTCCCAGCATGTCTGCAATGATAGAAGTCATGCTGTTCCCAGTGGCTGCCTGTCTGGAAGCATCACTCCATCAGTTAATAAATGCTCGTAAACTATAAAGCAGAAGCATGAAGTACAATATACATAAATGTATTATATTTTATAAACGTGTGTGCACATATATATATATATATATATAGAGAGAGAGAGAGAGAGAGAGAGATGTTAGTTCATAAAGACTCAAAACCACTAAACAGCAAGTAATTGTGCATCCCCCCACTCCCCCACTAACTGTATATATCAACTCCGAGATTGTACTACAATCCCCAGTCCTCATTGTGCCATGATCTCACACAGATTAAAAAAGACGGTATGTGTTATCAGCTGATTTTAGATCACACATACTGTTTTTTTTTTCCTAGTGAACAAAAGTTGCATAAAACAACACAACTATTACAATGATTATAGCAGTGATTTTGATTATTATACAGTGTTTTAGTTGACAGAAGGTTTAGAGGTAGAACAAAACTAGGCAGTGCATGATGGACCCCTAATAGAGTCCCTCAACTGTAATAGCAGAGGTGGTATTCATTTTTAACTTGTTTCACGATGCCTTAGGTGAGATCATTCTGTAATGTGTTTTCTTGCCATACAAAGCATTCATCTGCTATAGAGCAACACAGAACTGACTTGTCAAAGGTTTAGTATAGTGCAGGGTAATGTGAGACAATAAAATAACTTTGTTTATTACAATACCATTTGTAACTAGATTTGAAATATGCAGCTCTTTGAAGCTTGGATCATACAGATAGCAGAGATATTTAAGAGATATTTAATATGCTTTTTGGCTCATCGCTTATAAATCATCAGAATATATTGCAAAAAAACAAATTCTGCCAAATTATTTTGTCCAAAATTAGTTTGACTGAATGATTTTGGAGCAGGTTGAATCATGCCTCACTTCACAGGCAATTGATACATCCTCTCTACCAAATTATAGTCTACCCTGAGGTTCTTGAACATCTTGGGCAACATTATATTTGCATCCACAGGCTTTTTTTGGTCACTTGTCAGATTGATCCAACAAGATTTAGTGAGTCTTTTTTTGCCATAATATTCAGTGATCATTCAGTGTGTAGCCATCAGCACAAATCAAGCCCACCTCAATGATTATAGGCCTTTCATGTCTGGAAAAATACAGTCCCATGCTCAGGCAGCCTAGCAGATGACTAGCTTGAGCTAGTTTCATGTCCAAAGGCTAGCTGCTGCTTGGCTGACCATTGGAATGTCAATGCATACTTCTCCAGCTCATATGTGCACAGTATTGTATTTGTATTGTCAATACACATACAGAGGAAGCCTGTGTACAAGTCTGCTTGCACCACTGAAGCAAAAATAACTATCAAGCTTTTGGTCACCCTGAGTCTAGCAATGTTATTGCACTAGTTATTTTGTTTTTAATTAATTAAACTGTGAAATTTGCAAAGCAGTGGATTCATTTGGATAGGGGCACAGTTAGACCGTGCAGAGAGAGCAGAGACAGTCCTGGGGCTGTGAGGGAATCTAGTAAAAATGCAATAACAATAAGTAATGGTAGTCTGGCTTGTTAGCTAACAGAGTAAGTGAAGTCAGGTTTTAGCTGCAAATTTTGTTTACTGTTTTGAAATTTCAGAGGGAGGCAGATAGGTCAGCATAGAAAGTGTTTCTTATATAGGTAAGAAACAGGCAACATTTAAGAATTCTGAGGCCATTAGAAGGTAGTCAGCATTTTTAAGATGACTAAATCCCTTGAGATAAAAATCACCTCCAAGATATAATTTGATTTCTAGATTGTTATAATAATTGGGGTTTGGCTATTTTGAAAGTGTGCCAGTTTAGTTAATGAGACAGATTAGTTCACTTTGACTTGGGAATCTAAAAACATTAATCTCATTTTTAAAGAAAATCTATATAGGTCCTTTGTTTTCTAAATCTAAGCTGCACTAACTAGCAACGTCATTTTTCTCAGGAAAATGCTTCTCACTACAAGACTGTATTTATAATTATATAAGAAAGCTACATCTCAGGATTTTGCAGAAGGATAGGTAGCACTGAATGTCATAGAATGAGAAGCATTGCACTTACACTCCTGCACAGGTAAAACACATTGAATAGTCATTAGCTAGAAGGTACTTCTGCAATGTTGGCAGGTAAATCTCATTAGCTCTTCTTAATAGTTTTAAATAAGAACAAAGACATCTATTGTTTACAGGAGATTAAATGTTAACTCTCTTCCTGAATATTTTGTCTGAACACAATCAGCAAGTGCTATTTTATTCAAATTACTAATCCAGGTATATAGGAGTTACTCTGTGAGTTAGTACCAAAAAGTAACTCTGCACCCCATTATATGTATTAGGGAACAGACAAAAAGCAGTCACTACACTGCATCATCTGGCGTGTTATGGGAACTGTGGTTTGCTTGATATATGCACATATGCTGGTAATGTGCTAGTTCTTTGTCAGGGAAGACCTTGAATATGGAATGCAACCATCTGACAGCTTCAGCTTTAGAATATCTGAGTGAGAGTCTCTGGTGTACTGGCAGGAAACTAGCTGAGGTAATGGTGGATTCAAAAATGAAACAGCTGATGCAACAAGCCAATGTAAACCAGATAAGGCCAAATGCCAGATTATTCCTGTGTATCACAAGCAAACTAGCTTGTTAAGGGATTCCAACAGTAGCCTGACACTGTAAATTAGAGGGTCAACCCCCCCATAGACACACTTGCAGACACACACACACACACACACACACACACACACAGACACACACTGTTATTAGCACTAACCTATTAATAGTCCACTTCAGTGGACACAAAGAAGAAAATCATACTTTGCAGTATAGGGTTAGAAAAATTAAATCTCAGAAGATACTTTTATTCCCCCACCATTTCTCTCATGGTCCACACACCTAGCATGTGTCAGATGACTTATTTGTCTTTTGCGAACTGTTAACTGTAGTCAGATGTACAAACAATTAAAAGGAAAAAAGCATCTGCCACCACTGTATGTGATTTGTCACCATTCAGCTACATAACGTCCAAGTACATTAGGACCGTCCTGTGCTAAATGTCAGGTTCTATGATCTTAGGTCATTGGTGTTTGTGCGTTCTGCCAGAGTGATATATATGAACCAGTAGATATACCATTCAAAGAACATTAACGGCAGGAATGCAATCACCAACATTCCAAGACCATTCAAAGAACATTAACGGCAGGAATGCAATCACCAGCATTCCAACTCAATGAATCTACAAGTCTCAGAACATTTTCACATGTATCAATTGTACTGAAAGAATGCAGTTGTGCAAATCATTTTTCATTCTTTAGATTTTTCATTTCTCCATGGCCACATGACAATATAAGAAGGGAATTGGGGGCAGTAAAAGCAAGCCCCTGAAAAATAATGATCCATAACAAATCATGCTCCTGGTTTCAGCTGTTTTGTTTTTTGACAAGTTACAGAGTAATGATCCAGGCAGTCATAGTGAATCTACAGGATACAAAAAGTCATCCTAACTGATAACCAGAAATGTAGTTTACTGTAGCAATAAGATGTATATGATTATTATGTCACCGGCACAATAGTGTCAAACTGTCCAAAGCCAGCTTCTTTACTTTTAAATCTTTCAGCACTTCTCTCAAACCTTAGAATGTATACATTATACACAAATATAACTCTCATAATTCCCAAACAAAGTAACCTTCCAATACGGAAACATGCTTTCTCACTTTACTTGGGGTCACACATATCTAACTCTGGCCACGTTATGGAGAGATTTTTAATTCTGGTAGTACAGCATCATAATTTAGACAGTTTGCAACAGTCAGCCCAATGACCTGCTGTTTCTGTACCTCCACAGAACCTAGTAATTGTACCAAATCACTAGACACTTATAACAAACTGTTGAACAAATGTATGTCTTTTATTCTGGCCAACAAAATGACAATTACGGACAATATTTTAGAATTAAAAGCTTTTAAATGTAATGTAATGCTAAAGATGCAATTTGTTGATGTTGGTTATGATTTACCCAGGGCTAATGTTTTCAAGAAACCCAGTGGGTATGTTTCCACTAACAATGCAGTGTTAGATGCCTTTGAGAAGGTGTGTATCAAAGAAATATATAGTGTGTATGATTGTAATACTCATGGTAAATATTTCAACAACTTGAGTAGAGAAGAAATGGCAGTTTTAGAAGGTCTATGGAATGACATGACTATCTCCATGGGACCGGCAGACAAAGGTGGGTCGCTGGTTGTGATGGATTCTTCTTTTTATAGGGAATCTATGTTTAATATGTTAGATGATGCTAAGTTTTATTCTAAAGTGGAGTTTCAGCAGGTACAGAGGTGCAATGATCTTATATACAATGCTTTGTTTGAATGTTTATCGTGTTGCATTATTGATGTTGATTTATTTAATTATTTTATTGTTAAAGATCCAGTAATACCAATATTCCATGACAAAACCAGCAACCAGGCAGGGAAAACCACCAGGGAGAAGCCAACTACACAATAAGGCAAACAAACCCAAAATACCGAACAAGCAGGAAACCGTACTCCTCTGTAAGCAAAATCCTATTAACGTAACACCACTGAAATCACGTTTTCATTGGTAATACAACTTCATCAGATAAAGCCCATACCACTCCACACAATTTAAACCATATTATGCTTAATTGAAAAATTGAATAAGCAGCTTTCTTAAAGCAAAAGTTTAGCCAACCTTTTAGGCTTGCATATAAATTATACATTTGTATTTAAAAACACTTATGTAGAACAATATTTCACTTAATAATTTTTTTAAAAAAGTTCATATATATGTAGATACTGCTTAAAACACACAACAAGGACATATTTGAACTAAAAAATCATTGCCTGTCAAACATGTATTAATAAACAGACTTAAAAGACCTGCAAATCAATTATTCCAATCTTTACTTTAAAAATTCATATGTTTTTTTAAAAACCTTTTTAATCTACGTATACTGGTTATTGATGGCATACATTTGGTTAAATTACATTAATATGAAAAAATATATAATAATACAATATTACATATTCATTTAAACTAATGAATACATAGGCAAAATAAAATGAAATGTAATATATTATATATTTAACCCCCATATATATATTGCCAATAAACAAATAAATAAAACCTTACAGTTGTTCTGCCTTTAGTTTTAAATATGGCATGATAGAAATTGAGTCATTCAACCCAGGGGGTTTGTTGGATTCCAGCAAGATTTGCCAGCATGTTTCTCTATGAGATAATAATGCTGCCCAGTTTCCTCCCCTGGTACAATGAGTTACTGTTTCCAAAACAAAAAACTTAAATGTTGCTGCTTCACACCCAATCGTATGCCTGTATAGTGCATTCGTGCTGACATTTTTTGAAATATCGTAGCAGTGTTCATAAATGCGCCTCTTTAGCTGCCTCTCCGTCTTGCCTACATAAAATGCCTGGCAAGAACGGCATACAGCCAAATACACTATACCCTTGGAATTGCAGTTATAAAAATTGTTTGGACACAATTTCCTATTCCTACTTTCTAGGTATACATATTCCTGGTCTATAACATGCTTGCATTGCATGCAACGCCCACAACGGTACGTCCCTTTCCTAGGGGGGTTGGAGCCAGACTGCCTAGAATTCTGCTCTAAGGCCCTCTTAATGTTGAAACCCCTCCTGTAAACAAATTTACAGGACAGATCTTTTAAATTGTTTAAATCCGTGAGGTCCCTGAAATTACAAAGTTCCTTTTCAATAATATATCTAATTTGTCCTGCATCCTCGTTGTGTTGTGTAATAAATAACTGATTAGAACCAGGTGCATTGGTATATCCTTGGGGAATATCATCATGTTGGTCCACTTTGCTCTTCCCCAAAATGGGAGAAAATCTACCTTTCCTAGCAGCCCAAACTTCATAGTGGACAGAATTAATCAGGTCTATAGGGTACCCTCTATCAACAAAAAATGACCTCAGTTTGTCCCCCTCAGTTTGAAAACAGGAGTCTTCAGATGTCATGTGGGAAACCCTGACAAATTGGCCTTTCAATATAGATCTTTTTTGAAATTTTGGATGTGAACTTAGGTAGTGAAGGTATCCATTGGAAAACGAAGGTTTTCTATAAATGCAGGAACTAAACCCTTCACCTTGTTTGCTAAGGGAAACATCTAAATAGTTAACTTGGTCCACGGATACTTGATAGGTAAACCGCAAAAATTCTGTTGTAGTATGCAGATAAGTTATAAACTCATCTATAAGGCATGCCGGTCCTATCCAGAATATACATATGTCATCCAGGAACCTAGTATAGTGGATCCAATATTTTGAAAATTCACTATGCATAACAAATTTTTGCTCCCAGACTGACAAAATGATATCTGCATAAGTGGGAGCACAATTAGCTCCCATAGAAACACCTGATGTTTGTTGAAAGTATTCACCACAAAAATAGATATAATTATATCTCAGAACCAATTCCAACAATTGTAAGACCAAGTGAACGTCGTTATTTGTGACACCATCACATGCCCAAAGCGCTTCCTCCATCCATGCCAATCCGATGGAATGGGGTATCACTGAAAATAAGTCTACCACATCTATGGTGACAAATAGCAGGTTAGACCTATATAAATCATTGGTGATACCACGCAGAAATTCCCACGAATCCTTGAGAAGATGCTGATGTTTACCCCACAGCTGTTTTAGTTTCCAATCCAAGTATTTTGAAAGGTTATGGGTTTTAGATCCTTGGGCCGCCACAATAGGTCGTAAAGGCGGGTCATCCACATTCTTGTGGATCTTAGGTACCCCAAATATAGTAGGGACCTTTGGATGTGAATTGTCCAAGAAGGAAAAAAGATCAATTTCAATGATGTCCTGATCAAAAAGGTCTTTAAGAACCAAGTCAATCTTTCTATAAGAAATATGTACTTCATTTTGGGACACAGTAGTATACTTAGTACTATCTGACAACAAACTGTACATTTTTGCCTCATATATCACCTGGTCCATAATGACCGTGCCACCCCCTTTGTCAGGTTCCATTACCCTGACAGAAGGATTAGCCCCCAAATCTGCTAAAAGGGTAGCCTCGGCCAAACTTAAATTAGGGACATGTTTAAACTTCCCCACCTTACTCCGAATCTGTTTCTCAATTCTATTTTCCAAGTTTTTTAATTGCGGATGTAAAGGGGGATTGTATGTACTAGATTTTTTGAGGTTTAGCCCATGTCCCATAGAGGTAGACCCAAGTAAATGCTGCAGATTCAATTTGCGAATAAAAAGTTTGACATCCAAGATAGTACTGACTAAACTACTGCCCCTACTGGGCACAAATTTAAAACCCTTGGTAAATAATGAAAACCAAGTATCAGAAATGACAAGGTCACTGTAATTATAAATGTGATAATCATTTAATGTATACATAAAGTAATTCCCAATAGCTGTCATATGAATATGTCCTGGGCTCACCAGTCCTCTTTCTGGTTCCTCCTCCACCCTTTGGATGGCTGCCCCCCCATCCCCTGCTGAGGTCCCACCTGTTGTAAATTCATCTGCTGATGATGGGACTGCTTGCGGAGGCGCTCTGACCTCCTGGGTAAAAAATCTTCCTGATAATTCTCATCAGAAGAATGAAAATGAGGTAAAGGAGGAAAAGGTTCCTGAACTGGAGACTGGGCCTCAAAAGGACTAGATATATCCCTAAAAGCTAATTGGTTTTTATTCCCACCCTTATACAAAGGGGGGTTGGGGTAATGCCTACCCTCAGCATACTCCTTGATGTCTCTGTTCAATTTTTTATATTTTATATCCAGTAATACCAATAATACAGGGTGTTCCTAAAATCCACAAGAACCCTTTAAAACCACCAATGAGACTTATTGTGACAGGGAGGGGTTGGTCCACCGAGACCTTATCCATTTATGTTGAAAGGCATTTAAAGTCTGTACTGAGAAGGAATCGCGTTATTACATGATATTTTTTGAAGGACTTATACTCGTTTGTCAGCATGTATGAGAGTGTGGATAGGTTAATGCTTATCACCATGAATGCACAATCCCTATTCACTGTTATCCCCAATCAAGTGGGAGTTGAATATTTCAGGACGTATCTACTGTAAGATGGTTTATATAACAGAAAATTTGTTGATTTCTTGTCTCTTTTGATGGGGCTCATTTTAGAGAATAACCTGTTCATATTTGAGGGCACATTGTATAGACAGTTGGATGGCATAGCCATGGGCACTTTTTGTGCCAATAGCTATGCCAGCATTGTCATGGCCCTCTGGGAAAGCAATACTTAATGGGTGAGTTTGGTAAACGTTTGAAATTCTATAGGAGGTTCGTAGACGACCTTTTCCTCCTGTGGGGGGGAGATGGGTCTACGTTTGAACCCTTCTTTGCACATCTGAATGGATGTACTAGGTTTTTGAATTTTACCATGAAGAGTTCATTTTGTTCATTGACTTCCTGGATGTCAAGGTAACACAGAGGAGAGATGGATGGTTTGAGTCCGAGATTTATAAGAAGGATTGCTATAGAAGCAGTTACCTACATAGAACCAGCATGCACCCTCAACATATTTTTAAGAACATTGTCAGGGGTCAAGGTCTGAGAAAGTCAAGGCTGACAGCAAACCAAGTTAAATTTTAAGATGAATTGGCTGAGTTAAGAACAAGGTTTTTGCAGAGGGGCTATGCTGATAGGGAGCTTCAGGGAACCCTGAGAGAAGTTATGGAATGTAGGAACACTAAGGGGAGGCCGTATTTCTCTGATGGTGAACAGCCACCATGAGTAGCAGGGTGTAGCAGAGGACATATGAGGATGTCTATTACATACTCTAGCAATACTAAGGCACTGCAAGATATTTTTCATAGGAATTGGAACATCCTGTGTACGGATGATGTCATCAAAGAGTTAGTAGGTGAGTTGCCAAAATACACTTTCAAAAATAAGAAGAACTTGAAAAGAATTTTGTGTGGGCCCAGGTTATCACAGGGAACTACACAGGCTTGTGACATAGATAAAGGTGGCACCCTACCCTGCAATATTTGCAATTTTTGCACATACATAGACTTGAGTGGGGAGTTTAAACATCCAGATATGAATAGAGTTTTTAAGTTTAGGCCTTTGGCTAATTGTAATAGTAACAACATTGTATACTTGGCTTATTGTTTGATCTGTATGTCATTTTATGTCGGAATGACAACCAGAAGGCTTAGGGATTGAATGCGAGAGCATTTGTATGATATAGGCAGACAGGTAGAGACCAATGCTTTAGCGAGGCATGTCAAGGCTCATGGGGACACACATAGATTTGTCTTTATGGTGGTTGATAAGGTGATGGACAACTGTAGAGGGGGAGACATGAAATTGAAAGTTGAGATCAAAGAACTTGAATGGATTGTGAGACTTAAGGCCAGCACAGGGAAGGGTCTCAATGATAAAATCAACATTAAGCCTATTCTTATAGGGAGGGATCTGCTCAGGTGACTGTGTTTAGGTATTAGTGTAGTTTATTCACATATATACTTCTATGTAGAGGTATTTTAGTAGTATTTTATATGTTTATGGATATGTATGTATATTTTATATATTTTGTTTATGTATTCTATATGGCATGATTTTATGTTTCAGCCAGTGAAGATGAACTATGTGTAAAGTATTTGAGTGTATCTTTAAGATGCATGATTGTTTTGTGACTTTAAATGAAGGTGGAGTCTCTGCACCTCTTTAATTGGTATGGACTGGTATAAAACAGGGCCTTTTGTTTTATTTTATTGTCTGATGAAGGGGTTTGGTCCACGAAAATACTCACCATTTGTTTGTTGTGGAAATAAATTGTTGTTTTTTCTTCAATAAGCTGTGGCCTGTTGCTTCTAGTGCTTTTATGGTATTACACTTATAACAATATTTGATTCCAGAAACAAAGAGTTAATACTTCTGTTCTTCCAAACCTTGGTCAAGCCACAGCCTGAGGACTGAGGCTAGTTCTGGATGCAATAGAAAGAGCTAGGCATTTGGCTGCTAGAAGGTATCTAGAGGGAAGTTACCAGAAGGTTGCACAGCATGGAGATGAAAGGATGTGACGAGAAATTAGAAAAGCTGATGTTGTTCTCAATATAACAGCAAAAGATAAAGCAAGAAGATAAAGAATGAGGTGAAGTAGAACATTAAATGGAATTATGGGGCAGACTACAGAGGTTTACCTGAGATGGTGTTCCATAGCATAATGGCATTTAACATGATTCCATACTTGTATTCTTAATGCACATCACCCTGATCCCACCCCATGCCAGGATATGAGATCAGGATTTAATGCACCCTGCCCTGATCCCACCCCATGCCAGGATATGGGATCAGGATTTAATGCACCCTGAGCTGATCCCACCCCATGCTGGAATATGAAGTCAGGATTTAATGTACCCTGCCCTGATCCCACCCCGTGCCAGGATATGTGATCAGGATGTAACACACCCTGTCCTGATCCCACCCCATGCCAAGCTATGGGATCAGGAATTCCAAGTATGGAAGGCCTCACCAAACCTGTGACTCTGTTATCTATCTATCTGTCTGTCTTTTTATGCTTGCCTCTTTTTCTGTGTTTTGTTGTCTTATCTATCTATCTATTCATCCATCTAACTGTCTATCTATACTACATAGCATTACTGAATTCTTATCTGTCTGTCAGTCTGTCTATCTATACTACATAGCATTACTGAATTTCTATCTGTCTATTTATCTTCATGTATGGATGTATTTATATATTAGCTTCAGGTTCCATGTCAGACAGTTGCATTCATTCATTCATTCATGTTAAAACTGTATCCTAGTCTGTCACCATTCATTGAATGTAAGTAACTCCTACAAGTATAATCATCTGCTTCCCTAATCCATGATTTGTATATAATTTTTGATGGCATTTATTTGTATCTAGTATTTGCCCCTGATCCAGCTACATATGAGCCACAGTTTTAGGCTAATTGAATTATAGTGATATAATCCAAAGTGTCTGGTACTTTTTTTATATTCTCACTGCTCTCTCATTACACACCCCGTTTCCATAATTTTAAATGTAGAATTAATATCCACAATGTACTCACCTTTAATTGCATTTTAGTACTAGTTACTTTCCAGGTCAAACCTCTAATATCATGAAGCACCTTTGTCTATCTTCTTCCCAGATATCCAGTGGCACATTCTACTCTACCCTGCATTTCACAAGGTTCACATAAGGGGGAGATCCCTGACTTCATTTTCCCCTTAAAGAATGGGTGCATCACTGATAGCGCCACAATTTCTGGCATCCCACCATATTTACATTTCCCTATATATATATTCCCTCCCCCAATTCATGTTCTGAGCAGTGAAATGTTTGTCTGCTGTAACTTGCACCTACTAGAAATATGAAATTACAACACTGGTGTCCAGCACCTCTCAACTAATATCAAAGATTCATAGGACTGTAAAGTTCTCCATGTTGCATCTCCACACTTAATAGCTTTTATACTGCATCAGCAGAATAAAATATATTTATCATATCCAGAAATACAGCTTGCAAGTAAGGTGCACTTTCCAAGGGCTATAAGAGTAGGAGAAATGATATCAGTCCCTCTCCTGCTTGCATCATCTCTAGAGCTGACAGCATTTGCCCAAGGCACAGTTTTGCTGTTCATTGGCATCTTATTCTCAATCCATACACATAGTTAGTCTTCCAACCAAGAAAGTGCTCCCTTTATAGTAAATGATGGCAACTGCATCAGGTAACCCTACCTTGCAGTCTTTTCTAAGAATCTGCAAAGTTAAAACATATATGAACATTTCATTTTTTGTTTCACAGACAGCAAATCAATCTACTTCACCTGAAGTACATCCGTTCCTGATACTTCACAGAAGCATGTATCTGGCCCAAAGTGTGGGATTATGTTGAAATGATTAACTTAGTTATTAATTTCTGAACTAACCAATATGCTTTCTTGTTGCTCATTAATATTTTGTACTAAGACCACATTAAGAAAGAAATAAATTAGGACTTAGTGGAGTAAGATGCAGAGACGGATATATGATTATTAAGATAGTAACAGACATGATATTTTACAATAAACACAGACAAAAAAAGGATGGCATATAAGAAGGTATACATATTAAAGGGAATGTGGCCATGGAAGCAAACCCTGAGCAGTGGCTCAGACGCAACAGAGAAAATCTAAAATGCCGTCAACAAATCAGTAAGTATACACACAAAAAGTAGTACACAAATCCAAGGAGAAGCAAACGTAAAATACTATGCATTTCAAAGGTTGTCAAAAACAGAAGACATATTTCACAAAAGGGTATTTGAAACCCTGTATTAGACAAAACAGAAAAATATGTGTTAAGGAGACTGTAAATCATGCACCCACACTGAGGAGAATAGTGCTACCTCTCTTAAAGATAGAGAGCTGTAAGATGTTTTACATGCCCTGGGCAATAAAGATAATGCCAACTGAGACAGTCAGCTTTAACCAAGGGGTTCAAAAAGAAATAGAATTAAGAGCTTCATTTTCATTAATAATTGTGAATGAAGAGAGACTCGCATACCCAAACAAAACAACAACAAATCTGAATGTATCACTCCTAATTCTTGCACAGAACAAAGGGTCTGACAAGAGCTGTTAAAACTAGGGTGTGTAAGTCAGTAGGTAACAGACACACTCACACAAGACTTCTGTTAAAAGTGCACCCATTAATTTTATTTAACAGACCATACTAAGGTGGACAGTTACCAGGCATAAAACCATAATCACTATCTTATTTTCTCTCCTATTTACAGTGTCTCTGAGAATTTGGTCTCATTGTATCTATGCCAGGTGGCAATTAAATTTTATAGATCCAGGATATATATCTCTACCACAGAGTGTATCCACTCTATGGACAGTGTAAAGTACAAAAGTTTGGAAACAAAAATCTAGTATACTGTAGTTTTATTGCACAGTGTCAGTATGCGGGTTTGGCCATTCCTGATGACACATGGATTACATTACAGTATACATTTCCAGTCTTAGTGGTACAGCAGGTGGCACATTTGCCTTTGGTGTAGAAAGCTGTGGGTTTTATTAGTACACCAGGCAGACTGATTCTGCAGTGCAGCATTAAAGAGGGTGTTTAACTTCTAAATGCATTAATCCTTCAGATGAGATGTTAAACTAAGGACTGTTCTGACTAAGTTGGTACTTAGCTGAATGTAAAAGCTCACATAGCACTCATCAAAAAGAGTTGGGGAAGTTCCCCTAGCTGTATAAATAACACCTCAAGTTTCCACTCAAAACAGGCAACTAGCCTAGTACGGTTAAACTTTTTTCGTGTGAAACCTGAGGTGGTATTTATACAACTAGGGGAACTTCCCCAACTCTTTTTGATCAGGGCAGGGTGCATTAAATCCTGATGTTATATCCTGACATGCGGTGAGATCACGGCAGGGTGCATTAAATCTTGATCCCATATCCTGGCATGAGATGGGATCAGGACAGGGTGCGTTAAATCCGGGGTGATATCAGGCCAGGCTGTGTTAAATCTTGATCCCATATCCTGGCATTGGGTGGGATCAGGGCAGGGTGCATTAAATCCTGATCCTATATCCTGGCATGGAGTAGGATCAGGTCAGGGTGCATTAAATCCTGATCCCATATCCTGGCATGGGATGGGATCATGGCAGGTTGTGTTAAATCCTGATCCTATATCCTGGCATGGGGTGGGATCATGCTTAGGTGCATTAAATCCTGATCACATATCCTGGCATGGGGTGCAATCAGGGCAGGGTGTGTTAAATCCTGATCTCATATCCTGGCATGGGGTATGATCAGGGCATGCTGAATTAAGAATACAAATGTGGAATTATGCTAAATGCCATTACGCTATGGAACACCACCTCAGATAAGGGGAAAACACTGCAAGATCATTGCATGCGCCATTTAGTAATCTCATTGGCAGTCTGTGGAGAGAGAACAAACTATGTATCATAAAGCGCTGGAAGTAAAAGGGATGAGTGGAACTGTATACCACAATCCACAAAACCAGGAGTAAAGTGGCTATGGGTGTGCAGCCTCTTACAAAAGTGATCAGTGGAACTGTACACCACAAAATCAGGAGTAAAGGGGCCATGGGAGTGCAGCCTCTTTTAAAAATATTTAAAAATCACTTCCATAAGCCACTACTCAAATAAACATTTTGATGTAAAAACTAACTTTATTTTCATTGGTGACAAAGCTTGCCACATGCCATAGTCACTAGGTTATGCTCTTTGCACTCTCAACCTTTTATATAATCAATTCTGAAATGTTACACCACTGAGGAAAGGGAATTTACCTTTTGTTTAGTGAACTGATCTTGTGCTGTATCCTTTCACAAGTATTCTTCAAGGTTTTACAGCATATCCAAAGAAAATATGCTAAAATGAAATGTACTAACAAATTAGCTAATTTAACCTGACTGAAAATGAGAAATGCATCACTGAGGTCTCTAACCTTAAGGAATTCCCTTGAAGCACAGCACCTCTTGCCTGAGCCATGCATTCAGTCTAAAAGCCATTTTCTTGTACACTGTCACATTTCACTTTAATGTTGAAACTTACAACTAGCACTGAGTGTGTAGGTATGGGGAAGAGATGGAGGTTGTGTCCACAGACTAAATGCAAACTATGTCAATGCTTACTGATTCTACCTCAGAATATTAACCATCCTGTCTACTGATTACATGTAAAAACATACACAGGGATTTAATACAGATGTAGCTATCTGACCATCAAGTGTCCCTAGTAAATGGGTTTTTGGTAGCATTCAGAGGACCAGTAACTCTTAATGAATATTGTGGAGGACAATTCAGACAACAACAATGGCAGTACACAATTGATGCTTCAAAGGGTGTTGAAAAATGTAATTTGATATAGATGCCATGAGGACAGAACAAGATGGCAAGTAGTCATGGCCATGTGACCAGGCATGGCTGTGAGATGAATGCCAGTGAATGCATTACTTGTCAATCTGGAGGTACATTTAAACATTTGTGAAAAGCCATTCAGTAATTTTCCATCCAAAGCAGAAAAAAAAAGAAATCACTAAAACTTCCTTTTAAGTGATGCTATTAAAATCACATTGGGGAGGTTATTAGCATCAATAAAGAAATGTTTTCAGCATCCCTTAAGTGACTGTAAGAGCACTGCTTTAGCAACTATAAGGCCCCTAAATGCATTTTACTACTTATTATAATGGAAATCTGAAAAATGTTGCAACATGGACAAAAAATCTAAGCATTGGCTTATTATACAACTGGTTAGCTGAATGAAAGTAACCTGTTGACAAACACATACCTGTAAGCAGTTAATTATCCCCTTACAGAAATAATCATGCGTGTGTGATATATACAGCTGTAAGAAGCGAGTGTAGAACATTAACAAATTAGCATAATGTAAAAACAACATGTATAGCTGACATGAGTTTCTGGAAATCTCAGAAATGAGGTGTTACAGAAAATGTCAACATTTTTATAAACTATCATTTTTATCTGCAGGTTCTGGAGAATGAGACAGCTTGAGACCTTTCCCTACAGGGTGCTTAAATAAATATCAGAACAACAGACCCACCGCTGCTGTTGCAGTCCATTACCTTTAATCAATGGCAGTTCTGCCTATGAGCACAGAACACTTTGCTCAAATGGGAGTCCCTGGACCTCAGCATGGAGTAGAAAGCTTCTGCTTTTTCAAAGTCATGTCTCACCCCACACCAAATATTAAGGGGAAATCAACAGAAAGCATATGGAAGATATGACAGTGCTATTATGCATGTTGACACTGTAACATTAGAGGTACAGACAACTCTGAGTCAAATGTGCCTACACATGGGTAGAGTATTGTAGTATATCACAGACAATTACAAGAAATTAAAGAGATTTGCTATATCATGTCATGCCGTATCCAAATACATCTGCAAGTAGAGTGATTTATCAAAGCCAACAACTGGCCTGGTGCAGATCTGTATAAACCTTAATTTCTGTGGACTGTTCATTCAGACATAGTCTAATATGCTTTCCATCTGACTGATTCACCGGTGAGCAGTACAACAACAATCTAGACCTTTACTTACTATGGTCACAGTACTGTACAGTATTTCTAAAAATGTTACAAGGCACTTCAGCAGCCATGTGCTAAACTTGTGTAAGATGCAGGAAAAAGAAAATATGCAACCAGGTGACCTGTTGTTTGCTGGTCATTGTTTATTCCTCCAGATTAA
The DNA here is from genome assembly GCF_019279795.1 of Protopterus annectens. NCBI lineage: Eukaryota > Metazoa > Chordata > Ceratodontiformes > Protopteridae > Protopterus > Protopterus annectens. Next base: position 697,718,063 of record NC_056746.1, on the reverse strand, counting down.
AGAAACAAAATATACAGAAAAGGCAAACCATTTTATGATACTGTGACCTCAGTATTTTAGGAGTCCCTCTAAATATGAAGATAACATGAATGAAACCTCTCACATTGCCATCACTTTAACAAATGCAGAACTAATAAATAAATTAAAATCACTGTAAATACCTTGATAACCAGATGTGTGAAAAATGGAGGCAATGCTTTTTAGGTGCTAATAAGACACACATATCGGACTGATTTTTTATGTCACATTTTCACAGATGTTTACCACAGGACAGACTGAAAATAATTTTGATGAACATAACTTGTGAGAAATCAATGTAGATGAATAAATGTTGTGAAACCAAATGAATTAATGTCAGATAGAAAGTTTTCAATAGCTGTAACCATGGTAGCTATTGTCTTTTTAAGTGGACAAGGCAAAACATGTTAAACGATCATTCTATTTATAGGTGTCCTGAATTCCAAACACATATTAGTAAACAGCCTTTAATGTATAAGAATGGATGCGTTAACTGAAAATCCACTTATCAAAGTGCAAACCTATAGCGCATTTATGTATAGACAGATTAACAACACATCTTTGTTGCTGTATGAATATATGTACTTACGGTTTACTATTAAAATCTCACTGCTCCATAGGTCGAGTGTATGTATCACTGTAACCTTTCCTCAAAAGTCAACATCCTGAATACCAACATGTATAAACATGACACCGAATGCCAAACTCCCTACCAGTCCAGACCCAAGAACAAGTGCAAACATGGGTCCAGGAGGGGGGCAAGTTTAGGAAGCTGGTAATGCTGGTATTCAACATTCCAACTGCCGACATGTGAGAGTGGCACAGCTGGACTCGACCTTTGGAGCTGATGTTTTCTCATGGAAACCCTATATTATATATATATAATTCTCTTTATATGAAGGAAGACAGACTGTGCGAGCTTACTCTCTTTAAAGATACTATACTTAAAATGGCGCTATAAAAAGTAGTATTAACAAATCAAGTGTGCCTGTTACTGTTATATAAATAATTTATGACAGAGGTGAATGATTTCTGTAGAAAAGTATTTTAGAAATGCAAATAAAGAAGTTCGAAGTTATGGTCAACAAATATCTTAAATCAGACATTAACAAATGTATTCCATGGCAAAATACAGACTTCCTGTTATGCAGAAGTAATGCAGATCCATCTGTTTGGAGTATTAAAGAAGAAGACATTACTATGATTTCTGAATCCATTCATGGCTGAGCTGCTGTGGAGGTCAGAGTGATATGCCACATGTCCCCACTGAATACCCACTCCACTGATCCCATGAGTGAGGAGGAGTAATGGGGTGGTCATTGAAAGGAAAAGTACCCCAGGTAAAAGTGATGGCAAGATCCCCACAATGTCTTTAGGGTCTGTACCAGCCCCTGCTGAATTGGACTAAATTCCAGGGGAACAGGAGAAGCTGATAGACCTAGTTATGGATGTGGGGCAGTATGTAGAAGGCTTTAAGATGAAGCAGGGGAGGAATTTTTTTCAAAATACACCACAAAACATGTTATATTTCTGGTGTAACTCACCAGGGTAAGCTTGATTCCTCCACACTGACGTCTGCCCAGTTAAATTCAATTTGCTTAAGAAATGGAGAGATTACGTATTCAAGGGTGGACAGTCATAGCAGCATGCCATTATAGACTAATTAACACCCTCTTCTTAAGTAGCTTGAGAGATGTCTTTTATAATATGCAGAATACCTGCTGTGCATTATGGCAGGGTTAAAGCACCATAACTATGGCAAAGATATGGTGCATGGCATCGCTTGCATGTCAAAGGCAGGGCTAAGGTGATGTGGCCAGCAGGGCATCTAGTACTTCTATGAGCTACAAGAAACAACCTAAAAATATGCTGAATAACGGTAATATAAACCCGCTATATCGGGTGCTAAATGTTATACCATCAGAGAAGAGCACACAACACCTTTCAGTATAACAAATAGAACTAAAGCTTACTAGCTTTTTCTGAAAACAGTCTCTGTTGCAATATTACCCAGTAGTCTTCTACAGTGTTTTATTGGCATAGGACTCCTGCCATGCCATGCGCACAGGCCCAGCACCCTCTTAATACATGACTGTGGCTGGCAAAATCCATGTGTATCCTTCTTAATCACAATGTTAGCTGAATCCAAAGGTGAAACAAAAGTGTTAGCCAGACTCTGTGTTTATGGGTGCACTTTCTACACAAGCAGCTGCACTGCTATTGTCACATAGCCTAAGAGTTATAAAACGTATTTCTGTTATTTGAACAGGTACCCTCTGCAAAAGGCCCGAGCATGTAATGTGCGGCATCCTGGGCATATGTCCCCTTCAGCAACCCCTTACTCTCATTTTGCTCTGTATCTGCATAAGTTTATTGTCCTTTAAAGTTATTGGGGAGACTGTAATCAGTCCTTAACCAGGTGTTCTGTGATAATGTTAGTGGCCATGCACAGCTGGAGATGGTACCATAAGACAGTACCAGGGTTCTGAAACATGCTTTGTTCTAACATGTGAGCATTCCTTTAATATGCCGCAGATTCAACCTTAGTTGGCAGAATGGTTCACAAAAGTTATATGCTCGCTTTTTCTTACCACTGAGTACATTCAGTGGGTAATTGCATTGCTACTTTTCCAAGAATCCATATTGTATATTTTCAATTTACTTATGTCTAGCTTAACACTGAAACTTAGCATTTTGTTTCTTTGGGCTTACAAGACATCAAAGCAGAGAAACAATATTCCATCTATAATGTTGTGGAGCCAAATAAAAAATGAATTAATTTCAGATACTTATATGAATGAATCTCCTAGATAGTTTTCAGTAGCTGCAACCATGGAATCCAGTGCCATGCTACACGTCAAGTTAATATTCTATGATTCTATGTCTGGTGCATAAGTTTTACTGGAGCTCATTTTTTTTTTGTTTCCTTACCACCTGCAGGGAGGATAGGTGGACATAATGGTCCCTGAACAGACAATTAACCTCCTTCTGCTAGCAACAAATAAACTGGAATGAAGCAAAGAAATTAATCCTTGTGAGATGTGATCACTTGGGTGGCAAGGGTTGGCAGAAGCATGTTACCATTGTGGCAACATGGAATCCACCACTTGGGACTCAGGGACTACAACCAGTTAGCAATATATGAGCCAAGTGAGAGGCAGAGACAGTACCCCAACCATCTCAGTGTTCTGCTGTAGGAGCAATTGGACTCTTATACACAAGCTGTGTTTCTGTTCTTTTCTGAAGACTAAGGCTACAAGAGTAAGAAGTTAGGCAGACAGGAGAGAGGGTAAGGTGTTATAGCAGCAACAAATATTTTCAGGATTGACAAGTCCCTAAAAACATCTGGAAGTTCTGAAAGTAATCTGGGATAGAGAATGAGTTTTGGCACTGCATTTATAGCTTCATAGGTTGTTACTAAGGTAACAACTACTAGGGTCCTCACAGGCCAAGCCGCGCACCCCAAACCATTTAGGTCCAAAGTATCATAGGCATCTACATGGGGGGGGGGATTCTAGCAGCAGAAATTTACCAGCTCTGGACGGACGCAGTAATACATCCAGTTCTGTCTTAGCATTTAAATTCAAACTGTTCCACTTTTCTTGATTTGGACATTCCATCGAACTTAAAATGGTATAGAATTTTACCTTATATCTGATTGTTAGTATGTTTGCAAATATGAGTGTGTGTGCGTGTGCATGTGCGTGTGCGTGAGTGTGTGTGTGTGTGTGTGTGTGTGTGTGTGTGTGTGTGTGTGTGCGTGCATGTGTGTGCGTGCGTGCGTGTGTGTGTGTGTGTGTGTGTGTGTGTGTGTGAGTGTGTATGAATGCACAAATTACAGTGCAATTCATAACATCTGTTTCATTCTGGTCATCATTTCACTGTGGACCTTCATATCTATAATTGTCTCTGTGCAGTCAGTCATATCTCTAAGTGTACTCCAGTGTATTTATTAACATAAGTGTGTGTTGCTTGGTATAGTAACCAGGAAAGACAACTGTAATTAAACTCTTCTACATTGTGCAAAGAAAGCATAAAGACAAATGTGCTATATCCTAGAGGGGAGAAGAGCTCAGTAATGATTATATACTAAAGATTTGAACTGGTATGTATGAATTCTGCAATATAATTTTACACACAAAGCTTGAGGTAAAGGTCATGGAGTTTAATCAATTTATAGAAAATTAGTGTCCCCATCTCAGCTTATTTTCTAGGTGTAACTAAATGTTAAAGACTTGCTGTTTCATTTGACCTCATCCTTACCAAAGCATTGAAAAACACTTTAAGGAAAAATTATCTGTAAGAAATTACCTCCATGTATTACACCATGTACATTGAAAACTGTCCCACATGAGCTTCTCAAGCCCCAAAGCAATAAAATTTCTGCTGAAGTGTGAGATGTAATAATTCAACAGAAAGAGAAGTCCCCATGACAACGACAGGAAAGTGAGATCTGTTGATGGCCTAACATTTCAGTCATTTACTAAGGTTGGTGCACTAAAGATACTAATGTCAGATGTGTCATCGCTAACAAGATACATTTAGTTCCTAATCTAACAACATTATAAGACAAAAACATATCATGCTGCTGGTGTAGCACCAAATCTTGCACTGCATTAAGAAAAATATTTCCAGTAATCTTTAAATGTACTTCTAACATGCTAATGGTGCAAACTATAATAATAATACTGGTTTCAATGGACTTGTGTGAATTATGTACAATTTTACAAATTACAACAAATAAATGAAAAAAGAACACCCAAGTTCCATCAAAGTATCTTTTTTATCATTTTTTGAATTTTTATTTGTCATTGTAGTGCCAACAAACGTGTATTATCTGCAAAACACTATTTGTATAACAGTTAACAAGCAACAATAAAGCTGATGAAAATAAAGGAAAGGTTAACAGAATTTCAGAAGATACAGTGATCACAGGTGACCTCAGATCATTGGTCTGGTAAAATGATTTGCTCACAAGTAAGAGACACATATGTAGGGAATTTGACTCAAACCTGGATACAGAGAAGTTACTTTAACAGACTGCTAATTTAATTCCAGCTTTCTGTCAAAAAATGGAGTACAAAACTAGGATAAGTGATTTATAAATCTTAATTGTATTAATGAATTATTAGTGTTATCTATTATTTTAGCCAGGAAGGAAATATAATAATAAAATAACCTGTGATGGCGGCTAAGAGACAGAGAGGAAGCTCTAATTCAGGTGCAGGCGACCTGAGTTTGAATAGCAGCAAAGGTACTTGACAGTACAGACAGAGAGGATGTGCATGCCCTTCCTGGATAGGGGGTGCTCTTGGCTGCACGTTTATGGCTGATCCCCAGTCCAAGGTCCATATTAAAGGCACTGCCACTGCACTAAATTCAGAATCTAGCACATACAGTACATCCACCAGTAACTGGAGTAAAAGGCGGTCTGGAGATACAACAATTGTTAATTTGGGGAGCACAGACTGATTTACAAGTTTAAAGAACAGTATAACCAAAATAGAAAAGATTATAAAACATACTCCTGCTGCTCCAACTAGAGGTCTTCCAATGTATTATTTATATATGTCATATTTCATCACAACAGAGAGATTTATCTGCCAAGTCTGCATTTTATATTTGTAATAACCATTCTGATTTCGTGCTGCATATTTTAAGTGTTGCTAGTCCATATTAGTGGAACAACAGTGTTTGCAATTTCATTAGATTCAGCAGTAGATATGGGGGTAGGCACAGGGGCATATCCCTCATCTTTTTAATACTTAAATATCTGCTTCCTGGAGTAGTAAGCACTTTGCAACAGACATGCAGAAATACACACACACACACACACACACACACACACACGCGTGCATAATTAGTTAGATGTACCCTCTGTTTTGTAAATGTTTAGTTGACAAACCTCTTTAAATCATGTTGTTCTTTGAAAGCATCACAAAGTTCTCAGTCTGTCTTAGTTGACATTATGTGCAAGACTAACATCCATCCATCGTAGCTCCCTTTCTCGCATTTGTGCACACGGAATCAGGTGTCACATCAACAGTGGCCATCATCTAGTGCCGATGTGCACACACACACACACACACACACACACACACACACACACACACACACACACACACACACACACACTAACATCTGTAACTTAAAAGAACCATCACCAGTCTTTTCCCTGGAATTGGGTGACATTTAAAAGCATGCCATTTATGCTACCATGCTGAACAACAACTGATTAAGGTAAGGACCGCTGAATTCTGTTCAGTTTTAAAACTGTATGCATCCCACCTTGATAGTGTATATTCTGATTCATAAAGTTGGATGAGCATCACAATATGTGAGACACTCGGACTAGTGAACTGAGGCACAATATGATGGAATCAACCGCAAGAGTGTTTCTTATGTTTATTAACTTAATGACTTTATACATTATTATGAAATTATATTTTTTAATTGTCTCTGGAGAGTCCAGAAGATTGTGCTTCCCCTATGAGTCTGTTAAAATGTGTGACATTTATAATTTTCTGATTACTAATGCAGCCTTGTTCCTGGATATCAAAAGGCAAACTGGTCAAACTCCTGAGAGATTTGAATGCTACCAGGAAATCAGTAACCACTCTGGAAATTGTCCTGTGTATTTTTCTGCCTCCTAAAAATTATTTCCTAAACAGTATTGCACTGTTCTAGTGAAATGAAAATCCATTGTGAATGGGATACATAAGTGGACACCTTAGTGGCAAATAAATGTTGAAGAGACGGTGGACTTTGTATATAACGTGAATGGTTATTTTCTTTTTGTCATTGCTGCAGGTTCACCAGTTCTGAAAAGTATTAGGTCTGGAGACAGAAGGAAAGATATATATTACTATGACCATTACAATCGGCTCACTACTGTTTGATGGGGAAATATAGTATTATTAGCAAGGTACAGGTACACGTATGGGACAGTTCACTGAAAACAAAAAAGTTCAAATGCTGTTTCTAATGAAGAAAAACACTATTTGAAATGGCTTTGAACAGTAAGAGAAAAGGGTATATTTTTCCATGAGGAGTAAAGCCAACCACACATCCAGTGCAAAGGACTGTGCCTACTGCACATCAGTCAGCCCCAAGGTTGTTGCACCTTGACAGAAAGGGAACTCTCCCCCTTTGGAGTGCCTTTCATTGCAAAAAGTGGACCAGATGTACAGTTAACACCGTGAACAGCTTCCCTGCTCCCAAAAGGATATATGTCAACAGTTAACATCACATGCATTCATATGACACACACACACAGGATACTACTTGCCGCTTCATATACCACATACAGTTCCGAGGATGCAAATATTATCAGTATCAGTGAAGTCATATCTAACATCCGGATGATGTATTCATTTTGTGCTTTCTTGTAGCTATGCTATGTTTCCCTGCTAATACCTCATAAGGAACACTTCATTTTCATGTAATTATTATTTTGATCTCAATAGATTTGTTGCTTCTGTATATGATTTTCGACACCATTTACTAGTATATTGTCTGTTTTTCTGTGCATAATGCCATAGCCCACAGCCGTATTGGAGTTTTTCTCATTGATTTTTGCTGAACATTTCTCCCATTAACAGTTATGTTTTCTGTATAAAGGAGTCAGCGTGAAAAGCATAACCCAGCTGAAACATTTATTTCAGCTTGATGATGGAACAATACTCAGCAATTATAACTAGTTTGCTAAAATACACCAGATTACACGTCTCTGTTCCTGAATTTGTAAACTATTTTCTTATACAAGAAACGAGCTTGACAGACGTGTTACTTCAGATAAAATAACTAATCTAACGTATATACTTTAATTTTACTGACTAACAAAATTATTTTTAAGAAAAAAAATCATGCTTGTCTTCTAACTTGATAGGTCAGCAATATGCACTGCATTACTTCAATTTTTTAACAGCTCAGCGCAGCTGTGCTCAACAGTTAAAATGCTGAAGAAAACCATAGCTGATTGAGTGGGTCTACTTCACGTTGTCGTAAGCTGACAATATCGAGTCTGATATTGTCGGCATATCGAAAGTGAAGAACATTGTGCAAATAAACGGAAATCTCCGTTACCTCAATGTAGTGCGGTCTCGGAGTTGGTATATTTAAGTAGGGGGGTGTGGGGTGGCCTCCCTGCCTACGCCATTTAGTTTTTTTTTTTTATTACGTTATTCGATGTTTTACTTAATCGATCAATAAAGTTCAACCTTTATTGCTTCGATTAAGTAAACTTTCGATAACGTGATATAGATGCGATTCAGTTCATCTGGGAATGATATTAGTGTATACTTCAGCTGACACATGCAGAAATTTCAAACCATTGCATTTTTTTTCTGTTTTAAAGAATAGCTGGAGAACGTCGACTGGAAAGGGGCATGTGAAAAAAATACCAGTGTCCCCACATAAGAGCAACTAAGTGTGTGTGTGTGTGTGTGTGTGTGTGTGCGCGCGTGTGTGTGCCCGTGCGCGCGTGTATGTGCACACAGGGAGTACAAAGGGCAAGGACTGCTAGTAGTATGCGCGTGTGCGCGCTGGACCTGTGTGCTTGTCTGTTCTGGACTCTGGAAAGCACATATTTTTCCTTGCTATCAGTGTGTCAAATTTGTAATGCACAATGTTTCCTTGAAACAGCATGCCCCTGGTTACTCCTCACTTGGTTCAATATAGCGATTTCCATTTCCTACTTAGTTCAAGATACTGATTTTCATTCTGCTCATAATAAACCCTGTTGGATTAGTCACAGAGAACACCTGCGCAGACTAGTAAGCAACACTACACCCATTAACAAGAATATACAGTATGATGCAGCCCCCCCCCCCCCCCGTTTCTTTAGCTGTATAACTGGTATAACCACGCGCAATCAATTTATTTTTGCTCTTAAAGCAAACTACTCCAACCCAAATAGCATGGAATGGTATTTACAACATTAGTCTGATGCGCAGTGACAAAAGACACAACGCATAACCACAGGGCTAAGTTATTTTACTTTCTGCTCTGCTAAAAGTCTTAAAGGAGTTTTTGCACTGCCCAGAACTGGTAGCAGTGATGCCATGACTCGCCAAAGCAACTGTTAATGATAGCCCTGCACATGAATAAAGAGCTGCAGGCTAAACTGCACAGGCTCCAGATCTGCTCTTTCACTTATGAAATAGTACTACTCCATTGGCTTAATTATCAGACTCGGAAGTCTTGTATAGGTACTTCGGAGACATCTGATTTATCTGCACACATCTAGTTTAATTGCATTGTGTAGTAGTATAACGGTTTGCACTCACGGCTATACAAATAATCTCTGAGCAATAGCTAGATATTTGGTATGTAATTAAAAGAGTGTATATTTCTTCTTTCATTCACCTTGCTGTCATGACATCATAATATTACATATTATAAAGTAGCAAAAGAATCACATGCCTACCTATACCACTCCAGACCTTTCTCATAGTTCCTGTCGAAAAAATGGGGTTCTACCCCAACTGCTCTCACATCGGGATGAACCCTCAGGGCTTCCAAAAGTGCTCTAGTGCCTCCCTTCTTCACCCCTATAATGATTGCTTGTGGCATTTTTTTCTCTCCAAAGTCTGGAGTGCTGTTCCCTCGCCTACTTAGGTCTTCGTCAGCAGTACTGGTTTCCAGTTGATCTTTTTCCAGTAAAGCAGTCTGGAGGGTGCTCACTTCCGTGAATGCCAGCTGAGTGCGTACCCAATCTGTTGCCCCCTGGGCATCATTCTGTGTGGCGCTGGGAGCAGTATCATACTCCGCTAATACAGGATCGCTGATATTCCCCCCTATTCTACTGGGACTCAAAAAACTTTGAGTTGAAGAAGAATAAAGTTGTACCCTTGCTCTAACAAGGCTGGTCTCCTCCGTCACCAGCCTCGCCTGGTACAGGTAGTTGTCTTGTAATGGAAACTGTAGAGAACTGTAGCAGCTCATTAAGCTATAGAATAAGTATGTGACAGAGAGGGACAGAGTGCACATGAACAATATTTTCCGAGGCACTTTAGAGGTGAAGAATGGTGTGCTGGCCCAAAATGCCATATCTGACAGCAATGATCCTCCTCCTCCTCAGCGGGCAAGGACCAGACATGTTTTCAACCCGACTTGTACAGGGACCTGTGCAATAATAAACCACCACCCTGGAAATAGTTCTTGCTGAAACGGACTCACCTTAAAAATACACGCCAGTTAAGAAAAATCGTTAAGATCCTTAAAGAAAATCACCATGCATTCTTGAATATTGATTTCTCATTTCAGCCCTGACAGTTTTTCCCACAAATTACAGGGGTGGACCTTTCGATAAGAAAGGCTACACTCTCGCCTTCTTCTAATTGAGATGAAGCTGTACGTGGAAAGTGTCGTTTGTCGAAGTCTTGACATTTTTGAATGGGAGAAGCTACTAATTGCCAACCTTAGAAATGTTTTGTCTGGCACGTCTGCATTTGTTTCCTCTCAAACAAGTCTCTTGTGGAATGTAAGACAAACTGGAAGCCGAGCACATTGGATTCCGACAGCTCTCAGTCATGGCATTGTGGCTGAGGCACCACACGTCCAATTTGGTTAGCAGCTTTAGTTGCCCCCATACAAGCTGCTAACTTTGGGCAGCTTAAAGTGAGCTGTCCTTCTGCAGGCATCTTTCCTCGCTGCTCTGCTTCAGTGAGCAGCTGCTTGCAGCCCGCTTGTACGAATCGCTCCACATGATTGGTGGAGGCGAGGCTCGCATCAGTGGCAGCATCAGCACCAGCAGCGTCACGAGGAGAGGCGCTCGCGTCCCCAGCCCGTCCTCGCCCAAACTGTTGCTGCTGGCAGGTCAGTTAGCGCTCCAGCTACGTGCATACTACACCTATGCTGCCAAGAACCTAGCGAAAAGGGTACGTCAAAGACACGGGTCTCTTCAAAGCTGTCATTCGATTGTTGTGAGAAGAGAGGAAAAGCATTTGGAGCTTTTATGGGATCCGATGTAGCCAGCAAGTCGTCAGCATACATTAATAATCCGTCTGGCAATAGAAGACTAGTGTCACTGTTAACAATACAAAATTAAAACGAACTGGGTGTATGCAAACTATGGTGTTTCGTGAAGACGGTTGCTCGGAGGATGTAGCTACAATCAGAAAACACCTCAGTCAAGTTTGCTGATTGTTTTACAAATAATCCACGGCCACCTTATTTAATTTTCTACTAAAATGTTCAAAAAAAATTAAAACGACATTGGACATACTGTGAAGTCACTGCAGTGGGGTTATATTTCCATGTTTTAAGGCCATGCAGAGTAAGCTAGTCTGTAAACAAGAGGCGAATAAGCCTCACTTAGATAGTTACCAACTGGTGCATACTACTCACTTAAAAAAGCAGTGCTTATGCAGAACGGCTCGATGCTGCACTCAGCTGGGCATTGTCTGCGTGAGCAAGCCTCAAAGCTTGGGAGCCAACTATCCCTACTTACTTGTTGCTAGTAAGTGACTGTAGTAGCTGGAAAAATTCACGTGCATCCTTTTTAATCACAATGTTAGCTGAATCTAAAGGTGAAATAAAGTGTGATCTAGACCCTGATCATTAACATCACACTTTGTCAGTAACTAAGTCTGTTAAGAGGACTTCCAGATATTTTTTCTTGAATCAGTGCCGTCTCGTATTTTATTTTATTTGTTTGTTTACATTTCACTGTGGTCCCTTTAGATTATGTGTCACAATCTACTCTCGGTACTTATTTTTTTTCTCACCATTGAACTTTCTTTATTGTTAAGTTGAGAACAGTGAGACCTAAGCGTGCCACATACTGGACTTTCGGCGATTTATTGACACGATCCTTATATTTTGCCTTGCCAAAACGAGAAAGAAGGACCAGTGAGAGTATACCTTTGACAGACAATCCACGACTTGTTTCACCTTATTATTATAATTCGTTTAAGGTTTTAAGGGGTGGCCATATAGAGCAGAATGCCATACCTCTCAACCTCTTAGTGCAAGAAATCTGGACAAAGCATGACAAAAAGGGAGGACAAAGGCCCAAAAAATAGGGACATATTTTAAATATTGCTCTTATAAACGTATAAAGTTGATACAGTAACAGGGTTTGTTTTAACATACATTTTCTGAAGGATATGAAGTCTGAAACTCAAATGTATGTAATTATTTAGTGACTTCAATCCTCAGATCATCCCAGTGATTTGCCAAAAAAAACACACATTTTATGAGGAATAGACCAAAAATATGAGCCAAAAATCTGGACATTCTGCAAAAATCTGGACAGTTGAGAGGTATGAGAGAATGCTGAAGTACTATACAATTCAATAATACATTTTGAAACGATAGGAAGTGATTTTAGATTTGTCTTGGATGGGAGGAAAGGAACTGTGCTACAGATACTGTCAATCCTAAAACAGGCTGAAGTGTCAGGGTATTAAGGAAATTATATCGTTTTTCATTATTGAAGATACACATTAGATAAATGCATGCACATATGTTTACAGTAAAATATTCCGTACTTTCAGATTTGAGAATAAATCTACTCTCCACTTACTGCAATGTAACCATAAGCAGTACACATGCCCATTATTGAATGCTTTCCTGATTTCAGTTAGAAATGATCTTCTGCAAACTCAATCTCTCTGTAAAGTCCTCAGAAATCAGCAAGTCAGTGACAGGATAATGTGCTAAAACTTTCAGATAAGCACAGAAATCCTGGTTGTTACCTAAACTGTGAGAGTGCAAGTGTATATATGTATGTGTATACATGCACACACCTGTGACGGCGAGAAATGAATGAAAGGATTCTGTAAACTCATCACAATCTCTTTTTTTCTATCATAACACATCATTCATATTCGAAGTCAGTTAAATAAAATAAAGACTGCATCACTGTAATATGGCTGCCTTATTTGTGTAGCTTGTATCTTTTAGTCAACACACATGCCAGGCCTTTTTAAATGACTCTACAGACTCAATAACCACTACCTGCTAAAGGTACTGAGTTCCATTTATGTACTGCTCCTTTTATGAAAGAACAACTTCTAATGGCTTTGCTGAATGTTGTACCTTTTATCTGGAAAGCTTGCTTTTCTCCTTCTTTGTCTGTTTCTCCTAGTGAGCAGCATGTCATCACACTATCCCAGACACTTTTCTGCAGGCAAATCATGTCTACCATTTCTTCCATCGCATTGAGGACAAATGTAACTCTTCTAACTTCTCTCCATAATCCATTGCCTTGCATTCCCTTTGTTGCACTGGTAGCCTTTATTGATTCCCTTTTGCCTAGTTGATGTCCTTAGTTTGTATGGTCACAAAGACTGAACCATTGTACTTCAACTGGGTCCCGATAAGCGATCTGGGCAGGAGTTAAATAATCTCTATGTTCCTGAAATCTGTTCTGCTAAGGTTACAACTCAGCATCTTACTGGACTTATAGCTGTACTTACTGCTCTATTTCTGCTGTTACTTCCACACCAAAGGTATTTTTTTCTGATCTGTGCTTTTTAGAGTCGATCCTCCAAGCTGTTTTTCCACTTTGGAATTATGAAAGCCCAGGTAAATACCTTATGATTCTCTGCATTAAACCTTAGATGCTACCACACAGCTCACTCTGACAACTGCCCTCTTTTCAAGCCTTTTTTCCAATCTTCATCTGTTCCCTCTGTCCTGTTTTCAGTGCTGCTCATGTCATCTGACATAAAGATACCAAACAGCACCAGTTCCATAGCCAGCTGCTGTGAAATCCCACTAATTGCTTCTCTTTCATTAAAGTGGGTTCTCTTAGCTGTTACCTTTTGTTTTCTGTTACACCTTTACCTTATTAGTCAATGCCTGTTCTACTCCAAGTCTCCTCATTTTGCCAGCCAGTCTCTTTAAAAAGACTTAATTAAAGCATTTCTGATGCCAAGGTACATAACACTGACATGGCTTCTTTGTCATCTTCTAGTTAAATAAGTAACAAACCTGAATTAAATTAAACAGGCACAACCTATTTTCCACAAGCAACTGTTGGCATCTATCCTACAGTTTTTTTTAATCTATTGTTTCTCTGTATCTTCTCCAAAATATTCATTGCTGCCAAGTCAGGTTTAAAGCAGTTTCCTGGGTCAGTACAATATCACTACATTAATCTTGCGTTGATATACATTTTCATAGTTATAGAAATAGGCACACACCTGGTCAGTGCCATTTTTTCTGCATTTAGTTATTTTAAACTTCAAAAACAATGAGAACATTTTTCAGGAGCAGAGGGCTGAGAAGCAAGACTGGAAACTGAAACTAAATGCATGACTTTGCTAATGTCATTAGCTGAAATGCTTTAATCAGTTCATTCATTCTTTCATCTGCTCATGCCAGGATTACCTGCTTAATCCATTTCCAACTCTTCTGGGAGCTAGAGTTTATTAAGGCAGTCACTAGGTTGAAAAGCAAAAGAGCTAGTCATGAACAGGGTGTCAGCCCTTCACAGCATGCACACTTATGGACAGTTAGGAGGACTGCCAGATCACCTATGGCACATCTTTTGGACATGGGATGATATCAGAGCTCTAAGGGAAAGCCCCCACAATAACAGGGATGACACCCCAGGCAAGAACCAAACTAGTATCCAATAGCTAGCATTCAGCAACTCTAACTTCTGTGGCACCCTGCTGCCCAGTGTTTTCCAGTTACCACTAGCACTGATGTTCTTGAGTCCAGATAACCAAGTGCATTATTATTTGAAAAAGCCTTTCCTCACTATCTTTCCCTGAGAGTACTTAGCTTCTTAAAAGTGACAGAGAATTATAGCATTCCAAGCAATAGCAAGCCAGGTTTTAGGAATAGCATGAGGCTACAGTTATCATTTAAGATGCACGAGGGATGGGACATTCTGTACATTTATTTGGAGCATTGATAATAATTATCCCAATTTTCTATCAGCATGCCTGTAGTGAAAACTAAAACACAGGAACTATTAAATATCAGTCAGAGATGTCAGGGATCTCCTGAGAGTTGGAAATGGATTTATGGCAGTAAGCCCACTAGTATATTTTAGAATGAAGCATTTTGATAATAGAGCCATACTGCCTAGATGTCTGAATTCCAACTGTTTTATTACCAGATCTGTGCATATTTGCAAAGGAAACATTGCTTAATCTGATTAAAGGATAGCACAGAGTGAGCAGCCAACAAAGGCAGTCTATAAAGAAAAAACAATAACCAGGGATTAGGGCACAGGCACTGCAGACAGCAGAAAGGATTTGCATAACCTAAACATCAGAACAAATAATTAAAGCTCTGAATTCAGAGATGATATCCATTTCAGCAAGACAAAAGATCCTGCTTATTATCAGGGTAAGAGCTCTCCCATCTCAGTTTTTTGAAGTAAGAGCAAAGATTCGGAGCCAAAAACTGTTTCAGCCAGTAAGAAGTTACAACAGCTGGGAGTTTCACAAGTGTTTTCTGCCCTGCAAAGCTCCAGACTATTTATTCACACAAAAACAATCTCTAAGTGGCCAAAGGGATAATGACTGCCAAAGTTCTGTGCAGAAAATATTGTAGGATGTCTGAACGTTAAGATTCAGTTTAAAACATTATTATCCATCTACTGTAAATTATTGGTCAGTTCAAACTTTATTTATTATTTATATTAACTATTATAGATAGTAAGATTTATGAGGTTTGAAAAAAATGATATTTGCTTTATAATGACTGCAGAAGAAAATAAGAGGAATCATGAAACATGCAAGATAGCTGCATTGTTCATGAACTTCTGTCTTCAAACTACAGAAATTATGTTTCACCACCTTTAAAAAGCCTTAAGTGTCCATGAGTATGAGTCAGCTTTTTAAACCTGGGCTGAATCTTCCTGTTCACTGTCATTAATTAAATGTTACTACACCTAATAATTATCATCTACAAGTGTTCTGATTTCTATCAATAATTCCTGAATGAATTTGTATAAACATAACTGTGTAGTATATTTTTCAAATAAAAGACAAACTAAAGAAAGTAGGACTGAGATGCTTGGATAACTTGAAATAAATGTAACAAACTTTGAATGAATGGTTCCAGGGATTTATTAGCAACACCAGTGTGAGCTAAACGGTTGGTGCTAAAAAGGCCCTGCTCCCATGATGCAGTATTTTGTGATTCATAGACAAATTAGTTACAATGAGGGTATACAACATTTGCTAATGTGCATTTCTCTGAATCACATTACCTATCATGAAGTGCGGATCAATATTTCCAGTAGGTAATGTGTCGGTGATCACATCGTGGAAGCAGAGGTACCCCCATCAATCACTCTTGCACACACACAAGCATACAGTAAAACACACACACACACACACACACACACACACACACACACACACACACACACACACACACACACACAGGTCCCTGTTGTCAGATTATCCATTATGTTTTCTCCAGCCTTTGTATTTCACAGATGGTTACAGTTTAGTCATTAATGCTAGACATTTGGGTTTTTCACTTCATATCTATCCTTCATTAAAAGGAAGTAAGGGGAGTTCACCCCCACCCATACCAACATACTGATTGCAGGAAATGCTTAATCCCTATGATCACTAATATATTAAAGAAGACACCTCTGAAAATAACATATTGGTTAATATAGGGGGCTGATGTAGAAGGCACTTGCATCAAAGGTACATAATTTAAATCCCTTTCCCTCTCTCTTTTTTAACAGTCCTTGGTGTCTAATGGTTCTTCTACTTTTTACTTAGTGTGCCTTTATGGTACTCCATAGTGACTATCCCTGGTTTGTAGACTACCCCCAAATCCAATCCCCATATTGGTTTAAGTGCCATTAATGCACAAGTGTTATACAGTAATCTCTGTAGTCTAGCTTTCCTTACAACCTCCAATCCCCAAACTGATTTAAGTGCCTTTGCAGCACAAGTGTTATAAATTAATCCCTGGTGGCTAGTGGTGTCTCCCCATAGTACAGTAATCCCTGGTGGATAGTGGTCTGCCAGCAGACGTTGTAGACTATGCTCATTAGTCTAGGTGTGTGTGGAGGTATGATAGCCACCCCAACCCACACGTAAACATACACACACACACACACACACACACACACACACACACACACACACACACACACACACACCCCTTATCCCCTTATACTGTCTCCCAGGCAGATGCATACACTATCTTATCACTAAACTCCCCAGTACGTACCTCTTTCATGATGGCTGATCACAGCTGAAAGTTCGATTTCACTACCAAGACTTGGTAGGCGCAATTGCACTAATCTACAAAGATAAGCAATTCTATAAATTTCTTGACATATAGATACCTTCCTGTTGTCAATTCTGAGGGAGAAAGCACATTGCTAATTACTGTATACCTCTCCCCAGACTGCCCCATTAACATGTAACATGATTTCAGAGACAGTCCAACGCAGTGCTGCATGTCTTTATGCTAGAGCCCTGTGTTAAGGCTGGCTCTGAATTCCAAAAGATTATCATGAAGTGTACAGAAGGTGTACACCTTATGGTAACCTTTGAGAACTCCCTACTTAAGTTAAACATTGTTCACTGTTGTGTTAATAAAAAAGATTTATATCATACTTAAATATAACATTTATTCTATAGAATAATATATTTACATATTTTGTCAAGTATAATTATTGGGTCTATTTATTGGAATAGTTAGCAACAAGTGTCTACTTCATTCATAAGTACACACACACACACACACACACACACACACACACACACACACATATATATATATATATATATATATATATATATATATATATATATTGAAGACCTTTTCCCATATTTTCGGTTATCCCGTTTCTAATATTATTATTGTTGGATTTCATCACAGAAATAGAAACATAGGTAATTTACTATAATTATGTGATGTTTAGTTGACAAACAATTCAGGTAAACCAAAGCTTTTAATTATTTGGGAGGTCATATTTCAAAACAACAACACTTTCAATTTTGCAAAACACATAAAACAATTTTCTTGGAAGGTGGAAAGTCCACCTGCATCCCAGATGTGGGAACAAGACCTCACTCCCCAGTTTGCAAATATACCTACAATGAGGTCATGTAAACTTGAAGAATGCAAAAGTAAAACTCACTTTCTGCTTTTTCTGTGACTCCACATGTAATCAGTGTGTGACCAGTGCAGCCTTGATGTAGCAGGCACTAGTTGGCTATGCAAAACTGGCAACCTTCCTATGTTGACATTCCAAAAATTGTGGTTTGCAACTTTGACAAACAATAAGTTTTTCCAGCACAGATTGTGCTGGATGGAACATGTATTTCTCCTTTGTGCTACTCCAGTTCACAAGTGCCGAAATAAATGTATCACTTTAAATCATTTTAATACAAATTTTTAATAAAAATTGATGGGTTTTGACTCGGTTTTGGGAAATTTGAAGAAAGAATTTGAATGAACCGCCCAATTACTTTACTTCACTAAAAGCATAAAGTGAGGTAAACTAACCAAGTCTGTGTAGGCGTGCATTTATAAATGCATACATGCCCTTATCTGTTTAGTAAGATAATCTACATATTAATCCATTGTACCCACCTGGCTGATTAATCAGACCCCACAAAAAGTGAGACCATAGTGTATAGTATAGTATATCCCACAGCAGACTGGGATGTGCAGAAGTGGTATGTACTAAACCAGATGAAGAGAAACACTGGCTGGTATTGGCAACATCGCTGATTAGTATCATAGACAGACTTTTAAGTTCACTATTACGCCACTGCTGTGACGCTGCAATTTTTTTCGTTAGTCCATGACAATTTGATGTACCTACTCAAATCAACAGTTAGAATATTATTTGTTACTAGACTTTTCCTTGTTCAATAAACAATTCCAATATGTGAATGGCTAGATAACTAAATTAAGAAATCTGCAACTAATTCCTGAAAAAGCAAGGGAATCAACTCCATGTTGCAGAGGGAGAGAGCTCTAACTATAGTCCTGGTGATCTGGGTTCATCTAGCTTGCCTGGCACTTATGGAGACAGCCTGGGGAAAAGAAAATGCATTTTACCTTGGGGAGGGATAGAAATGTTATATGCAGAAATAGCAGCTCTGGTGGTGATAATGCAAAACTTACCCCATGCTTGGAAATAATTGGGGCACACACCAACAGATGTTCTTAGCAATAATGAGCATTATGTCTCTGTGTCAGGCATGGGGGCAGGGTATATAAGTAAAAAAAAAACTTTATGGTCACAAGTATGATGTTGCACTGTGTCACCTCAATGTTTTCTCAGTCAACTAGAGGGCTCTGTATTAGTTCTGGAGGGGGGGATCAGGAGTGACTCCCAAGGTCCAAAATCGAGGAGAGCCCCCAATGGCAACCTTCTCCATAGTGGCCAAAAATTGTAAAAAAAAATCTTGAATCAGGATGAGATTTACATAACAAAAGTTGTTTCAGGTTCTGTAGTAGATTAAAGCTACAGCAAAGCTGTGTTCATAAATTCTTGTTTGTCCCTTTAATGGAGTCAGACTCATAAGAGTTCTCATATTTGTGAATTTAAAAATGTTGCTAGAGTGATATGCAAATTACTTTTTATTTATTTGTATAACTTCTTCTTTGTACTGTGTTGATTGATCCCAAGGTTAAATTAAATGTAATAAAGTACAGAGTGGCAATGAGATACAGCATGATGTAAGAATTAATGAAAAGCTGCTAGAACAAAGTCCCAAGTATGGCCGACAGAAGTCTGCTGGTGGACGCCCGTTAATCTCCGTGTACCATTTCTTTTACCCAGGTCTTAACTTATTGGGTTTCACTAATAATTCCATTAAGAAGACAGCACATTAGAGGTGTCTACTGCAACCAGGGTACTGATATCTGATAGGTCATGTATTCTGCTTACACATAAGCACTTGAATTATACTGTCAGCCAGTAAGCTTTCAAAATTGTGTTTTTTTTCCTGAAATTGCTGAAATAGAAGGAAAGAGGTAAATGTATGTATTTATTTATTTAATTTGTACAATAATATGCCTTTTGCTCAAGTAATGACAACCTTGAATATGATAATATAAAGAAGTTGGGTGACGATTGGTCAAAGTCCCACAAGGGTGTCGGGGGGGAGGGGTTATCCTACCATAAAGCAATACTTTTAGGACAAATATCCATTTTAAATCTTCTGATCATAAATGTGTGGGTTTGCAGTGGAACCTTTAACATTCGCAATTACCCGTAAAGTCCGTTTCAAACACACACACACACACACACACACACACACACACACACACACACAAAAACACTCCATAAGAAATTAAATGCTGTATATGATACTCAAAAATAGCTCTGCATTTAAAATATGAGTAAATGTTTTAATTTTTCAAAAAAGCTCAACCTGGGTATTGTTCTTGTTTTCACACTGAATAAAAATAGGCCATAGTTAGTTAACTGGCATCAACTTTCCAACAGAACTGATTTATACAGGTGCTCACTGTTCACTTATGCATTAATTCATATCATCTTTCATTCATTCATTTACCCATTTGTTCCTGTAAGCTTCAGTTCTTCCCAGGATTCCCCTTTTTTTCGTCTCATCCAACATATCAGCATATCAGAGAAATTTTGGCCAGTATTGTTTTCTAAGTGTTTCAGTAAGGTTAGTTATATCAAAGAGAAGTACAGATGATTTCAGATCATATGACTCCTTTAGGTTCCATTTTTCCACTCTTTTCATAGCCTCGTCAGCTCTTCTGCAGATGTTTGATGGTCTCTCTAGGTGTTTAATGGAATTTTTAAAGTCACATGCCTTTAGTGTTTATGATCCCATTTCCATTAGAATGATCAGGACCAGTTTGATGGTCTATTTATGGAATCATGTACAGAGGTATTCATATTCATAAAATACCTTCAGCAATTAAGTACCGATAGTCTCATTTCCTTTGAAGCAGATAACATCTGTTGTCTTCAAATATGATGACAGGGTAGAGATAAAAGAACAAATACTATCCATAAAATTTGTACAGTAATCCTGCCTTAATGGAGCATCATTACATAAAGTTTTCACTTCTAGAAATCCCGCAGCATCTTCTCTTTCATTCATTACCCCCCCAGCCCAAGATGGGTATTCAGAAGCACCATGTTTACTTCTGATGTAGTGTCATAGTGGATGAGATGGATGAAGCGCCAACTGCGGGACCACTGACCCAAGTTTGTGTGGTGAGTCTGGGTGCTAAAAGGAACTGCCAAGAGTGATGAGAGTACTGGTATGGAATCAGTGTCCCGCGCCTGGAAGGGTAGAGAGGGCTGTGGCTATGTCACACTGGCAAACATGGGACACAGAAAGCTTTTCACAGATAAAAGCAGACAAATACATGTGCACTGTGCCCTGAGACATAGGGTGCTGCACTGTAGCACAGGAGGACTTACGGAATCCTGGTAGTGCAAGTTCAGGCTCAGTATCATGATCATTAATCACCATGGGAAGGGGAGAATGCCGACAGATAAACCTTTGAGCCTGCATTGACATGATGGTCTTCCAGCAGCCAGTCCTCACATTTTGCAGATTGGCAGAAAAATTGCTGCACTTTAGTATAACAAATTCCCACTGAGAAGAGGGAATCCTTCCACAAAGTGATATGGGGGTGCTGTGGCAGCAGAGAAGGGAAATGAACCATTCTTTCACTAGAGGGAAGGTTTTTCAAAGTAAATAAAAGGCCAAAAATAACTAAAATGTTTATTCCAGTTTCAAATGAAAGGATCACTTTCCTTTGCCTAAAACACTCTTTTATGCAGTTTAGCATGTGAAAAAATATAATATATATGTATGTATATATATATATATATATATATATATATATATATATATATATATATATATATATATATATATATATATATATATATATTTGTTTACCAGGATTGTCCCACCGGGCAGAAAGCTACTGCTTTTCTTCTTAGAATTGGTGTGGCTTACTTCTTTTCCCTGCAGTTTGTATTTATTTATTTATATTTCTTCGTGACATTCTGGTTAAATGTTTGAGTTGGGATACTCTCATTTCAAAGTCAGGTTTTGTAATAATTCTTCTCAACCATGGCTTCTAACAATTCTGTGATTAGCTGCCCACCCTGGCCTTGTTTTTTTCCCCTGCAGTTTTTCTGTGGTATTCTGGTTTAGTTGTTGGGATGAAGGCCTTCTGTTTCAGGACTGACTTTTTTAGTGGTTCTCTTACTGTCCACTCACCCTCCAAGTAAATCCCTTATTCCCTTTTGTAATTTTTATTGTGGCACTCTAGTTCAGTTCTTGGTGTTGCAGACTCTCATTTCACAGTTGACCTTTGTAAGACAGTTTAAGCTGTTCCTCTTACTCACCTTATTTATCGTTTCATTTCTTTTTTTCTTTTCCATGTTGTGTTGCTCTTCCATCACTCTCTCCAGTCCATGAATGGTCTGAATATAGGACCTCTTAATTTAGCTACTTTCTTCATTTTCTGAGTCCAGAGTGAATCAGATACGTGTGTTTTCTCCAGGGACAAGTATGCATTAGACAGCTTGCTATATGTATCCCTTCACCTAGCTAGACCCTCCCCCCATTTACCTGTCCCTTTGCAACAGACTGTTTGCTGATTGCTCATCCAGTGTCTTTCACTGTTCTAATACATGGTTTGCTCGCTGAGATTTTTAAGACCCCTTGCCATCTTAAAGCATTTTGTTTCTGAAGGTGTTCCTCTAGTGCAGCCACCTACCTGCATCCTTCATTGCCATTTCTGTTGGGTCTGCTTCTCCAAGGTCAGGAAACCTTTAGGTTCCTTTTCACAATGCAAGCATCATTCTTTCTTCTCACAGGTTAGGACTGAAGTAAATGATTGTGAATGCCTTCCACTATAAGCTGGACAGCTTCTGAATGCACCACAATTTCCTACACCATGAATGGACACTCCTCTTCCCTTTGGTTCCTAGGGACACATTAACATCACCCACTCACCCCCTCATTCCCTTTCTCTGCTTTTTTTCATTCATTTATCATAGGATGAAGAATGAGGAACTGGATAGCTGCTTGGCTGACTGGTAGTGCAAAGAAAGTTATGTCAATATCAGAAAATTGTTTGGCTGGTAAGACATACACATAGTGTTGCAGTGACAGGGACAATATCAGGAATTAGACAAGTGCTGCTGGAATATCAGATAGGACTGTCCAACGTCTAGTGCTCTTCAATGTGTTAGTCTCAGACATATATGAAGAAACTGAGAACATGATTAAACCTTTTGCTAATGACACAAAAACAGGTGCAGCAGTGAAGTGGGGGGAAGTCTAGAGAAGGATTTGGAAAGGCTAAACAAGTGGTCAGAAACTTGGTAGGTGAAGGCCAGTGCAAACAAATGAAAAGCACCTAACAAACCACAACACTCCTTATGTGCTCTTATCAGCTGGGTGTAGTGGACCTGATGGCAACCAGGCCAGAATATGATCTGGGGGTGTTGGTCACATTTGGACTGGACCACTGGGAGCACAGAGAGAGGGCAATGGCAACAGTGACAGAATGCTGGAGTGTATTCTAAGAAGGACACATTCCAGAAGCTAAGAGATAATGTTTCCACTCTGTTTATTAATTCTGTTTATTAATTCCATAACTCTATTATCTCCTTCAGCCCCCAAGCAAACTTAATAATACAAAGAGAATAACTGTTCAACAGAGAATAAATCTGAATTATCATTTTTGGTTCTCTATGACATACATCAGCAGGGTGGGTGTTATTACAAAATGTGTCAATAAACAATATAATTTAGAAATGAGAGAACCTCCACCAATTACTGTTAAATATTCTTTTAATCTTGAACAAAGGAAGCTTACATAAAAATAGAGTGGCCGTGTGTTATTTCTGTAGACAGTGCAGTATATGCATTCACTCTACATAGGTAGGATATTTAAATATGTCCAATATAAAACTGTAATACTAAGAAATGTATTAATTGCAGTTTAAGTCTGTTGTATACCTAACACTTTGCTCAAGTGAAGTAAAATATTTAGGGAGAAAAACTCATTTAAAGCTTACGTTTTAATGCCTGGTCCATGTATTAGGAAAAAACAAAGCTGTATAAGCCACTATATAAACATCTGCAACTAACAAATAATTATGGGAACATGTCTGTTTTTAAAGGTTTCTAAAGGAGTACATAAAAATTATTGGTTGTGGAGATCTGGACAATAAAGTAATAATAATGTTGTTCATTTTAATATTTACCTTATAAAGTATGAACCTGGGATTAAATAAATTATAGAAGGGAAACCATTTATTGAAATGCAAAATGCATATTACATGAACAGACATATTACGATGCTTTTTAGATGCACTTTTTCAATTTCTGCAATTTCTTCATTTTTTTTGTATAACACTGGATTAGACGTATATAAAATGCTGTAGAACATTACTTTCCATAGGGGTACATAAAGAGAGAAAATTTCTAGTATTCTTTCTTTAGGAGACATCTAGTAGGAAATGGAATGTAGTTTGTCATTGTCGAAGTATACATTTATGAACAAAACTGCTAATGTTGCATGTATATTTGACAAGGGAATCTTACATTTTTGGATAACATCACTGTATAGAACCAGTTCCAAATCTTTCCCCCTCCCTTCAGCTAACCATCAGCTGCCACCAGCTCCCCTTCTCATTCACCAAGTCTACCAAACCTGCCCTAGCCACTCCTGAGCTCGACCCACCCACATCTAGGGCTGGTGAGGTGATAAAGGATACTGGTGTGGTTTGCTGCTTCAGAGTGAGCTCAAAGCCCCTACGATACTGTGGCAGCCTTGCAAAATCCATTACCTTGGACTTTGGGTGGTGCATGCTCACTTCTGCCCATGCTTTACCTCCCAAATAAGTGTTATAAGTGCAGAGCTTACCATGCTCTTAATGCTGTTGTTGCAGAGTATCTATCTGTCTTCCTTCCCACCAGGATGTTTGAGCCAGACTCAGACATTCAGTTCCCATCTTTCCCCTACCTGATCCTTCCATCTGCCATATTTCTTCTCTAACATGCTTCATATGGGACACAGCAAGGACTTTATCTATGTGTTCTTCTAGGTTAGATAATCCCATAACAAGTCTTGACCATCCCTATATGATGATGAGAGTCAGAGGGTCAGCTTAGCAATGTACTGCACATGGCCATTTTCATGGACACATATTCACAGTACATTAACACCCTGCACTTTGTGCCATTGTAATAGCTACAGAAGTGAAACCAGGTAGTAAATTATTGCCACTTACATCTTTCACTCACAATGATACTGAAGGTATGTGAAATTACAAGTTCATTTATCTAATTTCTAAAACTGCTAAAATTATACATTTTTTGCTATGTTTTGTCACTAGCTTTGAGAAATCATGGTGTTTGTATATATCAAGATTAATCTAATTGCTGTTTTAGTGTAGCTATCAAACCCATTGGTGGGATAAAACAGTTCATACCTCCCGTATTCAATGGATGGTATTATCTGTCCACTGTATATGTTTTTTGCCTCTCATTTGTCATTCCAACAGAAGGTTTAACTTTCCTTTTCTATAAAGCGCTTTATATCTTTGTGAAATATTAAATAAAACATTCTATAATATTGCAGTAGGAAAACTTAGTACTTGCAGCATTCATTGTGTTTGGTAAGCTTTTTATTGTCTTACCATCTTTGTTATTAGAATGTATAGTTTCCACAGATAACATTTTGTCGTTTTAAAGATTCATGTGCTACTGGACAGAAATTCCAATGCTGCTGTTTTGCAGATCACTTTTGGAATGCATTTCTGGATGTGATATGGTTGTACAGAGTCTTAGACCATATGGCATTAAGTTTCAAGTACATGGTACAATGTTTTAAAAAGTCCTTTGGGATCTGTTTCAGTATGACAAATGACATAGTGAGTGGGAGAGTTGTTAATTTTGCAGGTCAAATTCCAAAAGAGTTGCATTCAGAGCAAGTCTGCTCTGATTCCAAAATATTTCTTCTATTAATTTCTCCAAATCTTTTGGGTTTCTAATAACATGATGGGAATGGACCCCATTCCCAAGTCAAATTATGATTAAAGTTCATGAAATTAGTATTGTTTCAGTCTTTGATGTCAGCCATAAGTGCTCTTCGCAGCACCCGCTATGTGCCCAGTAATGACTCCTTTTGCAATTTGTATGGAATTAAGCCATTGCTCCTACTACTATTAGAACTGTCTGGGTATCTTTCTTCCACATTGCTTTCATTTCTGCCTTCATATCCTGATATTTTATGACTTTGTGTCTCTTTGTACGCAAGACACTGTAGTCACTGGGTGTGGCAATTTCAGTGATCAATGCTACTCTTGTCTTCTTTTCTTGAACCACTATATCCGGTTTTCTGGCATCTGTCTTTTGAACTGTTGGTAATGGGTGATCCCATGTGATGTAGACATCTTCATTTTCTATGATGCTTTATGGCTCATGTTTCCAGTGTTTTTCAGCCACTTCAATACCATAGTGTTTGCACAATCCCAAGTGCAATAGACTTGCCACATTATTATGCCTTTCAATATACAGTCCTTCTGCCATTAGTGTCACAACCCGCAACAAGGTGTGCAACTGTTTCCAATTCTGTTTTACAAAACTTACATTTGTCTGTTTCTCCCACATGTTCAATGGACTTTGTAAACCAGCATGTATGTAGCCCACTATCTTGTGCCGCCAGTATCAACATTTCATCTCTTGGTTTGAATTTGCCTCTCCTTAACCATTCCTGCATTCATTCCTGATCAACATGATGTTATTCCAGAAGGTTTCTATACTTGCAACTGTATTTTATTTATGCATTTTCCACATTTCTTGCCTTCTCATCTGCTCCTTCACCTTATATTCTTTCTTTAATTTTTTGGCACATTTAGTTGCTGCCTGATTTTTATCACCTTCTGGTTTGATTTCCATACCTGCTTGATGACAATATGCTTCTGCTAGATAAAGCAGAGGTCATCTTAGATTTATTCTCCTCATGTTTCAAAATTATCACTACGTTTGGGTCTTGTGAGGTCAGCAGATATGTGTGGAGTCCCACAACTGCAGATCTTTACATGTAATCAATTTCAAGGAGGCCCATCCCTCATTCAGAATGGGGGAATATATAGTCTTAGTATGCACTGATTTTTATAAATCATTTGGTGAGCATGAAGCATCCTTCTTGTTTTCCTGTCTAATATATCGAACATGTTTTGGGGTCAGTCAATCACTTCAAAACAGCAAGTTAGGACAGGAAGAGCAAATTGGTTTATAGCTTGGATTTGGTGCCTAGATGCCAACACTGTTTTCAGGATTAATTTAAGTCTTCTAAAATATTCCTTACTAAGTTTTATTTGCATTTGTTCATGTTTTATTATTGATACTTCATCAATTCCCAAATATTTATACACTCAATATTCTCAAGTTCTTTTATATCACATTCTTGTCCTAGTGCTGCAGTTTTCCTGCTTTAAAGGTTGCCTTTGCACATTTATCAAGACCAAATGATATTCTTATATCATCTGAAAAAGTTTTGACAACTTGCAGTTGTGCTTTCAGTTCCTCAGCTAATGAGCTATACAGTTTTAAATCATTGACAAAGAGAAGATGAGAAGTCTTAACACTTTAAAAACCTCTACAATGGCACACAATGCAACAACCAAAACCAACTGAAAAACACTGTGATAAAAGAACCAGAGAAGACCCACTGGAAATTGCTTTAGCATAAAAAATCCTTTAATCTCTGCTTTCGTCTAGTTGACTTCTTCAGAAAAGAATGTTACACTCAAAACACAGCGTATATAAGCCAAAATGATTAAAATTAATTACCACAATTAAAACAGTTAACACACCCTAATTAAACAAGTAAAACATTCTAAAATCACAAATCTAAAATTCTGAACTAACTTTTAGTTTTAAGAAAGTTTGTTGCCTAAAAAGCATTTTATATTTTTATTTTAATTCAAACCAGGTGGATTGTCCGCATTTAATCTAAGTTGCCACAGAGTTTCTTTCCTTTCAACTATATTTTTGTTGTTACCACCTGTCAAATCTTTTTTAACATGTTCAAGCACAGAAAAAGTGAACTTTTTACTAAATGGACAGCTAAGTGTATGCCTATATAAGGCATTATTAGTATCTTTACACTTAATATCATAAATGTGTTCTTTAATACATGCATTTAAATGCCTAGTTGTCATACCAATATAGAATGCTGTGCATCCTGTACACAAAGCAATATACACAACATTAGAACTTTGGCATGTAAACCTTCCAGGTATCGTACTAGTTAGACTAAAATGTGATACAGTGTAATATGGTCCTTCATGAATGTATCTACAAGCTTTATAAGAGAAACGTTTGTACATGGCCTTCGGTTTTTCAGATTTAGGTAACAAAACCTTATTCTCCTCATTCTCTAATAAACCTTTAATATTGTTAGTTCTCCTTACAAAATTAGGTACATTTCCTAAAATGGAATTTAACTCTGTGCTACCTGCAATAATCTTCCAGTTGTTACAGATAATAGTTCTAATCATGTCACTATCTACAGAAATGTCCAAAACAAATCTTGGAACATTAAAAGTAGAAGTGTTGTCAGACCTAATTTGTTTGTTGTACAAACCGTAAATAAGAATAGGAGGGAAGTCGGTACTTCTTCTTCTGACAATTTCTGTAACTATATCCTTTAACACGGATTCAGAATATTATCTTTCAAGGAACAAATGAGTAATAAAATCTAACTCTTTCAAAAAAGTAGTATCTTCACTAGTCATACGTGAAGCTCTAATATATTGCCCCTTGGGTATATTCCGCTTCATGAATTTGGGATGGTTACTTTGATAATGTAAGTAATTGTTAACGTAAGTGCTTTTTCTAAAAATCTTACTAGAAAATTTGCTGTTAACAAAATCCCAAGTTAATGTAATGTCTAAAAAATTAACTTGATGACCAAAGTCTCCCAAGGTAAATTGTAGAAAATCTATACTACTGTTGAGTTGGTCTAAAAAGAGTTTTGCTCTATTGGAATTCCCTTTAATGACGAAAAACAAATCATCAATAAACCTCCCATAAAACAAGACTTCAGAAAACATTTCTATTTTAGACAGAATTTTGACTTCCCACCAACCCATAACTAGACCCGCATAAGCAGGTGCAACTGTAACACCCATAGCCACCCCGTGTAGCTGTTTAAAATATTTGTTGTTAAACATGAAAAAAATATTTTCCAATAAAACTGTGGCAACTTAGATTAAATGCGGACAATCCACCTGGTTTGAATGAAAGTATAAATATAAAATGCTTTTTAGGCAACAAACTTTCATAAAACTTAAAGCTAGTTCAGAATTTTAGATTTGTGATTTTAGAAGTTTTTTACTTGTTTAACTAGGGTGTGTTAACTGTTTTAATTGCGGTAATTAATTTTAATCATTTTAGCTTATATATGCTGTGTTTTGAGTGTAACATTATCTTTTCTGAAGAAGTCTACTAGACAAAAGCAGAGATTAAATGATTTTTTACGCTAAAGCAATTTCCAGTGGGTCTTCTCTGGTTCTTTTATCACAGTGTTTTTCAGTTAGTCTTAACACTTTATTGTTTTCTAGGAGCCAAATTATAGCCATTCCTAAGCTGATAAGTAGATAGCTTAATGGGTTAAGGGCAAGGCAGAATAGCAGTAGTGACAAAGGGTCACCCCAGAATATCCCCTTTTGAATTTTTATCCCTGGAATAATAATTTCTCCTGTATCATGGCTTCATTGCAAAGTGGTCTGCCAATGTTTTATGGTCACTGTAATGTAGTCAATCACTGTATAGTGTATCTTATACATTTTTAAATAGTCTTTTTCCATGAATGTGGGATATTATCAAATGCTTTTTTTGTAATCAGTTCATGCCATACTTAGATTCTTCCCCTTTTTACAGTTATCCACCTTTAACAACAAATGATCCTTTGATCCATATGACTTTCTTTTATTGGAATTGTTCTACTACCCATAATTGAGTTTTCTTCTAAATGACTATAAACTCTGTCATCATCAATTCCAGTGAATAGTTTATATGTCATCGGAAGGCAAGTTACTGGTCTATAATTTTTAAGGTAGCTTGCAGGTTCACTCTTAAGTAGTAGCATTGTTTTTCCTGTTGTTACTCAGGTTGGTTTCTGTTTGGGGTTCACATATAAATAGCTCTTACTCATGCCTAAATCTTTGTGCAAAGATGTTAATACTTTTGACCAAAAGTTAGGTACTGTATCTGGGCCTGAGGTTTTCCAATTAGAGGCTTTTGCTAACTTTGTTTCAATCTCTCTGGCTGTTACTTCACCCCTAAAGGGCCCGTCTCTATACCAGAAGAATGCAAAGTTCCTGTAATCATGGCTGCACATGTAAAAAACACACTATCCAAAGCCAAGAACACAGCATCCATGGGACGTGACAATATCCCAGGCTGTGTTCTACATGAACTACAGAATGAACTGGCACCTCATCTAAGTACCATATTCAGTCATAGCCTCACCTCAGGCTATGTGCCCACTGAATGGCACACAGTGACGGTTATCCCACTCCACAAAGGGGGAGCCACCATAGACCCCAGAAACTACCGCCCCATTAGTCTAACGAGCCTGGTCTACAAGGCTATGGAACGTATCATCATGGAACTTATAAACAATGACATTGGTAATCTACAAACTCAGGAGCCCACCCAGTTCGGGTTTGTAAAAGGCAAATCATGTCTCCTAAACCTGATAGACTTCTTTGAAGCAGTCACCAAATCTGTAGATGAGGGTAAGGTGGTTCACATAGCCTATCTAGATCTCGCCAAGGCTTTCGACACTATTCCCCACTCTGGAATTATAGATAAACTCACTAAACTAGGTATAAATCCCTATGTCACAAGATGGGTTGCCAATTGGCTCACTAACAGAACCCACACTGTGAAAGTAGCAGGCTCCAAATCCAACTTCAGACCAGTAACAAGTGGAGTACCACAGGGTTCAGTCCTGGGTCCTCTCCTATTTGGTATCTACTTCTCTGAAGTACAGGCTAACACAGAAGGTCTTTGGCTAACAAAGTTTGCAGATCACTGCAAACTAGGATCCATAATCAAAACTCCAAAAGATGTGGATATCCTACAAAAGGGCCTCACTGAGACAGGTGCCTGGTGTCAAAGCCATGGCCTCAAGCTCAATGCCAAAAAGTGCATTGTCATCCCTTTTGGTAAAAACTCTGTACCCATGAACTACCACATAGGCGGTAGTCTACTTAACACCGAAAGTGTGACAAGAGACCTTGAGATACAGGTGGACAGTAGTCTCTCCTTTGATAATCACATTGCCACAGTAGTCAGGAAATCCTTCTACGTGGCACACCTTATCATAAAAGGTTTCTCATCCAGGAAAAAAAGAAGTCATTGTTGCCCTCTACTCATCACTCATTAGACCCATTATAGAGTACAATGCCCCTTTTGGTATGTACCTCACAAGACATCTACAACAACTGGAAAGGCCACAGAAATACATCACAAAGAGGATTACCGGCCTCAAACAGATGCCCTATGCAGACCGTCTAAAAAAATTGCAGCTTTACTCCATCGCATATCACCTACTCAGAGGCGATCTCTGCCTAACACACAAAACTATGTCAAACCCAGAGCTTTTAGACATGCTCCACTTAAAGAAATCCCAATCCCTATGAGCTACACGCTCTAGGGACCTAAACTTTGTCACTACAATAAACAGAACATGATGGAGGGATAGATTCCTGTCCCAGAGACTTCCCATACTCTGGAACAAACTACCTATCTATATCAAACAAAGCTCCTTATTAGCACTCTTCAAGAAAATCTTGATGATTGGATGGGAGATAGGAAATTCACCCCGAGGATCACTTCTGTGGCTCTGCTCGACAGTGGCACAGAAAAATAATTTTCTTGGGTGGTGAAAGCTAGGGTACCTTTTGGCTAGGCTTATATAGGCCCTAGAGCAAATAGCCTAGTACCTACCTATGAACCTATGAACCTATTTCATATCTTGCACCTTTAAACTTCTTATTCTTTCTTTTACTTCTTCTGTCCATTTAGCATATTTTTTATGTTTCACAGGATCTTCACAGATACTTCTCCAAAATGTATCTATGCCTTCTTTTTTGGTGGTCTTTCAATTCCTTTAACCTTGTTTTCCAATTCTCTATAAAACTTTTTTTGGGTCATCAATAAATTGCTTAATAAAATAAATAGTCCTCTGTGGATGATCTGGTGTGCAGTGAGCTAACTGCAATGAATGTCTCTCATTTCCCCAAAGGACAAATTCACCAAACAGTCCTGCCCCCTTTCCTTCAACACGGGATATGGTTACTCTTATCTTTACTAGAGAAATCACCCACCCCCCCAGGAGAGGCAGTCGGGACATATGCCTTCATTTCTGTCCTTCAATGTCTGGA
This sequence comes from Protopterus annectens, assembly GCF_019279795.1. Lineage (NCBI taxonomy): Eukaryota > Metazoa > Chordata > Ceratodontiformes > Protopteridae > Protopterus > Protopterus annectens. Next base: position 697,685,662 of record NC_056746.1, on the reverse strand, counting down.
TCATTCAGTGCCACTGCCACTACTCAAACCCTGACAGCCTGAGTCACAGTAAGAGTTCCACCTCTTTGTGCCTCAGAGTCAGGCTTTTTCCTCTGTGCTGTGTTTTGTCCTTTCCTTGCTTCTTTCTACCTACAACTAGGGACTGCATCTCTGAAGCATTATCATAAATGATTTACTCCCTCAGATTGCTTCTTCTCTCTTAACCTATTCTTGACTCTCTCCCTAACTCAACATAATCTACTTTTCCAAAATAGCACATGATCATCTCTGTTTTGCAGACCTAGCATTCCTTAGTCTGGACCACACAGTGGCATGATCACTGTCTGATAATGGTGACTTATGTAAGCATCATTAACTCCCTTTGCATTGGTTTGTATCACATGTGCGATGCTGTCCTTTCCGGTAGCACCCTGCTGCAGTTAGCCGAAACCCTCTTAGGCCAAGACCTTAATTAACTCATGGTCCATCAGAATCTCCCACTCTATTTCTAACAGTTTCAAATAAGCATTAATCCTATATTTTTTCTTTATCTTATCATTTTACAATTATCCCACTCTTTGTTTCTTCCAGAATCTCAGCCTCCTCCCTTGATATGTCTCGTGGCTACTTCACTGTATCGATCGACCAACTCTCCCACCTTCTTACACCCTAACTGCCACGGCAAGGCTGCCAAGGTCAGTTTCTGTTCCAATAATGTAGCTAGAAATTAGAATAACATTCCTATATCAGTCAGGTCTACCTCACACCTTCATCTTTTCAGACCATTACTAGAGACTTCCTGTCTGCCTCTTGGCTCTGTCCTTACTCCTCATCTGAGACATAGCTTCTCCTAACATCATTTATGCAAATAACTATACATCCCTTTAAAGCACTAAATTATTTTACCCGCTTATCTCCATCTAATAATTCACTTTATTGTAGTATTTAAAACTACTATACCTACTTCTAATTAGCATAACCAAATTAGCATCCCATTGTTATTTCTCTGTTAAAACTTTAATTGATTATCCTCCCTAATACCTCACTGTAATGTATTTCTTGAAATATTATTAACTATCTTACACACCACTCTTGTATCTGTAAATTCTCAGATCAATGCTTGTATATTAATATTTGTGAACATCAGTACAAGTGTTATTATACTATTATGCTGTGTATTCACTGAAACTGCATTATAAGATTTTTATTGTAAATATTGATTGCTTTAAATTGTTACCTTGGAGTTTTTTTTTTTTTTTTGCTGGGCCTCCACTGAAAAAGGGACACCTTTGCCCAGTTGGACTTTCCCAGTAAATAAATGCCAATAAATAAATACATTTAATCTTGATTCTGCACTTCTGTTAAAGAGTAGCAATCTCCTATTCAACACCTGTTTTACTGTCTTCATCTGGGTAATTATGTGTATTAAATGTTAACTATTAATCATTAAACAAATAATATGGAGTACAGGTAGCAAACAAAAGTTAATTGCTGTGACTACAAATTTTATACTTTTATAGGTTTGCAGGCAAAAAAAAAATAATAATCAAAAGACTTACAGGCATCTCTATCTCTCTCATAAGTATAGGGTACACTATTGCCAGTCCGGCACTGTTAAGTGTGACCAAAATAAGTGAATAAATAAAGACATCAAAACAACATGCAGAGGCTGCTGTCATACTTTTAAAGCATGGGGGAGTTGTCTCCCCTTGTACCCTTGTATTCGTATATGCTAACCCCTCCATCACTGTACCTCAGAATAGCAGAATACTTTGAGATACCACACCCTTAGAGTTAGTATACATTCATCTTATTCACCATATAATTAGTACCATTCTGAGGATTATACTCGCTGTCCTCAGGTATTCAATGAGAACAAGTTATAGATATATTTCATAATCTTATTGGAAGGACATCTTATTAAGTTATTCAAATGCTGGAAGTGAATGGATTATCACCTTAAACCAAAAATACAGATAGTCTTCTCTTGACTAACATGCAACCTCTGCAACAAAACTTATTTGCTTTTATCTACCAAATTATCTGGGGCAGAACCCCCCCCCCCCGATCTATTTAGCAATGGGTGCTAACCCTAACACTAATGCTGACCCTTCCCTTAACCCTAACCCTACACTGTACTTTCAAAAAAACCTTCCCGTAACACTGCCCCTATTCAGATGAAATTGAGACTAGTGTTATATGGGGTTTAATGTTAATATAAAGGAGAGGAAATAGTTTTCCTTCCTGGATATTATTTCATTTGATATTTTTCATTTTCTGTTTTGTGTATGTTAGAACCTTTTTTGTTCCACATTAAATTAATTAATGTATGTATGTGTGCATGTGTATCTATCTATCTATCTACACACACACACACACACACACACACACACACACACACACACACACACACACACACACATATATGTATGTATGTGTGTGTAAATTTGTACTTTTTTTTAATATACTTTTTATTAGTTTTGCAAGATTTATAACAGAAACATATCAAGACACAACATAATACATTATATACAATTATCAGTCTTGCTATACAAAAGGATTGCAACCATGTAACAAGCAGACATATTCTATCATACCAGAAAATAAAAATAAAATAAAAATAAAGGTGATAAAGGAATAATTTCTATCCTAAATACCCATTGTAGCTATATCAAAAACATGAACCGTAGGGATAGAAAGCAGTGAAGAGACCCCCTTATAAAAAACTAATGTGATATAAGAAAATATATAATCTGTCCATATTTAACAGGAGAGTTAGCAATGGTTAGAGGAAAGAATGTAAGTTTGATTTATGAGTAAAATAAAGAAGAAAAAGGGGGTATATTGTGAGAGAACACTATTCACGATATTTATAACTATTTACAACTTGGATGCCTTGACAAATGTGTAAAGGGACATCGTACTAGTGTGATTGACAATAGAGTATCATCAGCATTCATTTGTTATAAGACTGAAAAGTACAAACACAAAGGTCTTCACAGATTCTGTTAAAGTGATTGTTGTATAACAATTACTTTGATTGAATTAAGTCAAAGAGACTACACCAGTATTTCTGGAAATAGTCTTTTTTTCTTTTTACTGTTAGAGCAAAATTTATGTGCAGATATATACTTAATTGCCATAGTTTTAAAATTCTCCCAAGAGATTACTGAGGAATTTACCCACTTTTTAGCTATAAAGTATTTGAGAAGAGCACACACAGTTATTAAGATGTGTCTCTGAACACCTGTTATAGGTTTAGGAATAATATTCAGGATTGTGGTTTGCCAGGAAAAGGTGGTCTTCTCGTACCCCATTTTTTCCATTTGAGCTCTAAGAGATCACCATAATTTATATATATTTTTCCAACTCCAAAAGATGTGGACTAAGTCTGCATGCTGGAGGGAACAAAAAGGACATGTTAGGTTTTTGTTGTACCCAAATTTTAATAGAACCGCAGGAGTATAGTAGGAGCTATTATTGATCATAAGTTGAGTGTAAATCAAATTCTTGAAATAGGTTAGATTGAAGGTATTCTGAATAGCTTCATATCTGGACTCAGTAGAAATTTCACCTTGAATGTCATCCCAGTAATTGGAGTATAAGAGTGATTGTTGATATTTGATGCTTATCAAGAGCTTGTAGGCATGAAATATCATTTTGTTCCTAAGGGAAAGGGTTTTGATCATTGATTTTGCTAGAGTTACGTCTTGTTCACTCACTTTGGTGTTTCTGAATTTTTGTTGTATTAATAAATTAAGTTGTTTTAACATGGAGTCATATCTGCTTGGGGCCCCAAAAAAGTTCTTTAACAGCAGCAATGTTCTTAGAATGGTAAAAATGCCATACCGTGGCATTTTTAATTATAGGAAGGCTAGATAGGTCTATCGTTTTATTATTAATTTTTATATTTGGGTTTGGTTTGGGTCTATCCTATAGTTAATGCTTGACAATGAATACAAATCTAAAATTCTACCTACATTAAAAAATAAAATTAATATCTTTCAAGCATTGCTACGTTCTAATAATCTACAGGATACTCTTCTTGTTCTCCAACCAATTTAATTTGACTTAATTTAATTTAAGTTTAATTTGAGTGATTGTATATACTTGCACAGATTTTAACCCAGATTGGGTTACATGTATTGAAGAATGGCTCATAGTTTGGAATTTGGATTAAACAGCTTGCATTTATTATATTATAGTAAAGACTAAAATTGGGGAGGCTCAATCCACCTTTTTCTTCTGGACATATTAATTTTTTATAAGAGATTCTGGTTGATTTAGTGAACCAGAAGAATTTTGAGATGGTGGTTTCCATTTTATTGAAAACATTTTGGGGTATATTTAAGTTTATGGAGTTTAAATAAAACAATATCCTGGGGAGAATGTTCATTTTAACAATAGCAGTTTTTGACAGCAAGGACAAATTGATATTTTTCCATCTGGATAGGTTGTTGTTGATTTGGTCCCAGACTCTACTCAAGTTAGCTTTCATTAAATCCTGATGTGAGTGCATAAAGTTTATTCCTAGATATTTGATTGAATATTTAACAGGTATGTCAGACAGGGGGGAAGTAGGATTCCAGGTGTTTATTAGGATTTAATGGGAAAATAGAAGATTTCATGGGATTTAATTTATAGTTAGCAGTAGTGGAAAAGAGACTTATTGATTTACAAATTTTATGTCGATCACTATTCTGGAGTTCAAAGTAAATATTTAAATCATCTGCAAATGCTGAATATTTTATCTCAGTGTTAAAAACTCTGGGTGTATGATGATATGTTTTTTGGCTAATGAATAGTAGGAGAGGTTCAAGATAAATATTAGAAAGATGTGGTGAAAGGGGGCAGCCCTGTCTAGTTCCATTAGTAATTTTAATAAGTTGGGACACTGTATTATTGATGTACAGGGAGGTAGAAGCATTGTTGTAAAGCATTCTAATAGCATTAATCATAAAATCAGGGAAGTTGAACTATTGCATGGTTAGATATAAGAAATTTAGATCCACATTGTCAAACGCTTTAGTGGCATCAAGTGTGAGGGCATATCTCGAATGGTTATCATTTTTAAGAAATAACATTATTGTGTCTAAAGTGAGAGTATTATTGCATAGTTGTCATTATTTCATGAAACCTATGTACTCAGAGAAAATAATTGAAGCCAGAACCTTCTGCATTCTAATCGCTAGGATAGATGTCAACATTTTGATATCTATATTAATGAGAACAATGGGTCTACAGCTAAGGGGGTTATGCTTGACAGAATTAGGTTTCAAGATAAGGATTGTTTTAGAGTTGTTCAAATATTTATCAGTAATCCCCTTTGAGATGATGTAGTTGTAGAGGTTAAGAAGAATTTTAATAAGTTGATCATTGAAAATTTGGAAAAATTCACCTATAAACCCATCGGGTCCTGGCGCCTTGTTGGGTTTGAACTTTTTGATAGCTTACTTTATTTCATTTAGAGTTATAGGGCTAGCTAATAGATTATGTTGTGAATGACTTAGTTTGGGAAAGGATAGTTTATCCAGGAATGTTTTGTAGGCATCCTTATGAGTTTGATTTTTGGGATTGTAAATATCACTAAAGATTTCTGTGAAAGAATTAACAATGGCATAATTTCTGTATAGAGTTTTACGTTTATATTTTAATTCAGATATATAGTTTGGGCCATCTTTGATGTTTATTAGTCTGGCCAGTATTCTAGAGGGGGTTTGAGCCCATTTCATGTATCTGTCACTATCACACTTGATTCAGCACCACTCTGTTACCTTCTTTGAGAGTCATGCCTGACTGTCTTAGGCCTTTTCTCACACAATTCATTCATCTCTTTGCTGGACACCTTCGTTTTCACTTCCTGTCTGTCCAATATCTTCTTCACCAGATTGTCTTCTGTTTTCCTGCACATGGGCCCAAACCACTGTAATCTGTTCTCTTTGACCTTCTTTGCTACTTGGTCTTCTGCTCTGATGTCATCTCTTCTTCAACTATCCACCAATGTGCATCCTGCTACCCATCAGGCAGTTCATCTCCATCACCTCTAACTTCCTCAACTGCTCTGCCTTCATTGCCCAGGCTTCTGTACCATACAGTTGTACTGGTTGCACCACTGTTTTGTAACCTTATGTTTCAACGTCTTTGTCATTCTTCTGTCATATACTACCCTTAGTCCTCTGTAGCATTTTGCTGTAGCTCCTCGGATTCTAGCTTTGAAGTCCTTATTCATACTTCCCTTCTCCTCAACCACCCCTCCCAGATACTTGAAGCTTTTAACCTGCTCCATTATTTTTCCTTCTATCTCAATCAGCTACTTGTGATTTCCTCTATTTGCTGCCATTACAGCTGTCTTATCTGTACTCAGTTTTACCCCATGTGCCTTCAGATTTGCAATCCATGCATCCATCATCATCTGCGGAAGTGCTTGTTCAGAGTGCCTATAATACCACATCATCTGCATGTAGTAACTTTGTTAATCTGTCTTCTCCTACTGTTTGCTAATGTAGTCCATTGCCAGTATGAACAGCAGTGGGCTCAGAGCTTAACCTTGATGCATACCCACTCCTACTGGGAACCCGTCTGTGAGTTTGAACACTCTTTGGATTTGTGGTCCTTGTACATAGCCTGCACTAATTTTACCAATGTTTCAGGGACTTTGAACCATCTCAGGATTGCCTAAATTCACCTTTCATGTGAGCTTTTGCCAAGTCTCGGAATGTCCAGTTGGAATTCTTCCTCGTTTTTAGCTTCTTTTCACTATCTGTTTCACTGCAAACGTCAGATCATTTGTGTTACAGCTTGATCTACATCTGAACTGCTCATCTCCCACGGGCTCATAGCTAAGTACTAGGCTAGCTGCACTTGAGGGCCATTTTAAGCCTAGACAATTTCCCTTCCAAAGATGAGGATCAAATCCTGTACCTTATGTCTGTGAGGTAAACACCTTAACCATTATGCTAACCTGCAACCCCAATATATTCAATGTAACAAACAATCTAGAACCGTACAGAAAGATACTATATTAAAAAGAAACTGTTAAAAAGTCAAAAGATACAGACTAATCAACCATGTTGGGAAAAGAAATTCAGGCTACAATTATACAGCATTGCATTAACGATCACAAGCTGAACAAGGCTGCTTAAAGCTTGGCAAAACAGATGTGCTTTATTATTAGGTATCAAAACAATTATAAAAAAATTACACCTGGAAGCCAATAACCAAACCTGCAAAAATAAAAACAAACACTTGAAATGAAAAAATGGGGTACACAACAGCCACACACTATAGCCAAAAGCACTCTGATACTTTTTTAACTTTTATTTTAAAACTAGACAACGTTTTCGTCACTCCTCATGAGTAACTTCATCACAAAGTAAAATAAACACACAAATGTAGTCATATTTAAAAAGTCCACAGCAAAGTGGCATGATTATTCAAGCCAATCAACTTATCTCATTCAAGAGAAGGAAATTTAAAGCAACACAGCATAATGAATAAAATACTCAGTAACTACTGAGTAGCACCAAACAAATATTTGTTAGTGATAGTCACACATGACATTTTTACTCAGATGTAAAATATTTAGTACATTCAAGTGTAAATAGTGAAACAATGTATAATAGTAAATAATACTGTATAAACATTAGTCACTATAAGATCTTATAACATCTTTAATTAAATTCATTGTCTTAAGTAGTTCTTTAATTTCAATAAACACACTATATTACAGTTGTCATTAAGACCTGGATAAGAAAAGGCATTTAATGATAACTGCCATTCCAATTTGCGACATTCAAGTACTAATGAAATAGGTCCACCTCTAATATCGTACCCTTGTTGGTCTATTGCTATAAAACAAAAAGAGTGACCAACTGTAGTGTTAATATGCTTCGCTAAAGCATTGTTGCTTTTGTTCTTAGAAATTGCATAAGTGTGCTCGTAGATTTTATCCCTAAATTTTCGATCCGTTTTTCCCACATAAAATGCTGGACAGTTGTTACAGACAGCTAAATAGATGATACTTTTTGAATTACAATCCAATTTATGTGTCATCGTGTATTTATGACCTGCTATTTCAAAAGTACTACCAGTTTTAACATATCTACACATCTTACAAGCCCCACAAGAAAAAGAGCCATTTGTTCGATTATTGGCTCTTAGTTTTTTAGTTTCTAAAAGATTCTTCAAGTTGGCTCCTCTCCTATAAATAATGGACGGATGGGGGCCAATTCTCTTGAGACAATGAATTTAATTAAAGATGTTATTCGTTAAATAACTGCTTGTACGTTAAAAAAGTATCAGCGTGCTTTTGGACTTTAGCGTGTGGCTGTTGTGTACCCCTTTTTTCGTTTCAATAACCAAACCTGGTTAACAACACCTATTTTGAAGTTTGGCAATGTTAGTTTCTACTACTTTGCATCTTTGTTTATCAAGCACCCTCTCCTGTTGTGAATGCCCCCTTTGTTCTTGTACACTGGCACTAACATGCTTATTCCCAAGTCATCTGGGATATGACTTTCTCTCTGCACTGTTATGAATACCCTCAGGAGCCCTTTCTCCCCTTATGCGACAAACGTCTTGATTGTATCTGCTGAGCCTCATCTGTGCGCACTGCTTTCCTTGATTTCATTTTCTTTAGTGTTTTTACTTCTTCTAGAATGGGCACCTCTTCTTTCATCATAGGCTGTGTCTGGGGCAATACAGCTTCTGCAGAGTTTTCTTCATTCAAAAGTTGCTGGAAGTACTTCTTACATCTAATTTTGATTTACTGTGGACTGGTGAGAAAGATGTTGCTAGCATCCCATATAAAGGTTATCTGATGACCATCTTTATCTTTCAGTGTTTGCCTTGCACTCTGATAGAGTTGCTTTGCAGCATCTACTGAGACACTTTCCAGAAGCTGATATAGTGTCTCAGATACCTTGTTCTTTGTTATTGCAACTGCATCTTTTTTAGCCAACCAGTATGCATTCTTAGCCTGGTCCACTTTTCTATCTCTCACTTTTTCCTGCTCTCCATTTTTTTGATGACTTCCTGGACTTCTACATTCCACCTCCAGCTTTCCTTATATACCTTATTTCCATATCTGGCTCAACCACACATCTGCTCTACAGTCCTCACACATGCTGCTTTCAGGCACTGATATTTTTCTTCAACTCCACCTATTCCTTCTTCTTCCTGTTATCGTTATTTCCTTGAAGTTTTGTACTTTGCCTCCAGTCAACTTCTGGAGCCTTCTCTGACCACTGCTTGCAACTGATTATGGCAAACAGTGGTTTATGCTGTAGGCTGATTGTTTCACTCCGGACAACTTTGCAATTGCTGACTCTACCCCAATACCCTTTTCTTACAGGGAGGAAGACTACCCGCATTGCATGTTGGCCACTCTTGTATGTGATCTTGTGCCTGTCTCGCTTGCTGAACCATGCATTAGCCAGCATCAAGCCAGTTTAGAATGGCCTCTCCTTTATTCCTGTTACCCCACTCATGTGGCCTCAGGCAATCCTCATACCCCCCATTATCTAAACCAACTCATGTTGCCCTGCTTTATCTAATAGGTCCTGCAAATGCTGCCTGAATGCACTCTTTTCCCTGCAGTCACAACCCTGCTCTCAGCATAGGCTAAAATTACAAATACTGCCTTATCCTTAAACTGGAGTCTTACTCCCATGAGATTGTCACTAATTCTGATGGCATCCCTCACTGTCTTCTGACGCCTCTCCCCCCAATTCCCACACCATTTCTAGTCTATCATCCTCCTCAGTATAGACTTTGGATCTCAACCTCAGTGGCTTTGATGCACTGCCCCTCCATCTTACCTCCTGAGCACAGAGGATGTCCAGCCTCCTTCTTACCATCATGTCATCCACTTCCAAGCTCCAACTGTCAGTGAACTTATATTCAGTGTTTATTGATTTTACTTCTAGTAACTCATGCTGGAGAACTGGACATCAGCCAGTTAGAAACATTGGCCTAGGGTTCTGGGCTTCATGGTGAGTCCACACTGGCCAACAAGGGCACATATACCCCTCCCACCATTAGCATGGCCATGGATCCCTGGTGTTGGTCAGGTCCTCAACCCACTTATCACTGACAAATACCCATGGCCATTTTTTGTGACACCTAGAGCCAATTTTTATACCATAGAATAGCTGGTGTTCCGTTTGTGATCCATGTTCTCCTTTCTAGAGGATACTGCACACCACACCTGATGCCCAAAGCTGTTGGTCTGTACAACTCTTTCCCCACGAAGCACCATGTTGAGTCCTGTCTGCTGCCCACATCTTCATTCTTGGCTGAGTTTGACATGAAAACACTCATCACGTTTTTGAGAGGAGGAAGTGATCCCTCAGAGACACAGGGAGAACATGCAAACTCATTACAGACATTTGCCATAGGTCAGGATTGAACAGTGTATCTTGTGCATGGGAAGCAAAAACTGTAATTATGCCAATGATGTCTGATTTTTTTATTGCTTGCTTACATATTTTTATGTAGTTATATATTCATTCATTCATTCATTCATTCATTTTCTAATATATCATTTTCCAGTTCCAGATCATTAGGAAGCAACAGCCTATTCAAGTTGTAAATAGACATAAGACAGAGGACAAACGCACTCGCACACACACACTTGCACACACACACACGGACACACACACACACTTAGACACACACACACACACACACACACACACACACACACACACACACACACACACACACACACACACACACACAGACACACACACACACACACAGACACACAGACACACACGCACATACACACACACACACACACACACACACACACACACACACACACACACACACACACACACACACACACACAGACACACACACACACACACACACACACACACACACGCTATACAGAACTACAGGCAATTAAGGCATTCAACAGTTCAACTTTTGATATGTCTTTGGTATTTGTAAGAAAATGGGTAACCCTGGCAAAAACCCACACAAAAACAAGGAAGATATGTAGAGTCCACACAGAAAGCACTCCCACCAGGAACTATGCTAGGATCCAAACACTGAGAGTCAGTAATACTGACAGATGTATCACCATTCCATCTGGCAGCCATGTTTTTCTCATAAAGCACACCATCAGTGAAATATTTTAAGAAGCTTTTGTATTACACAAACTTCCTTTGTTAATCAAACATTCTCAAGAGGAGCTAATGGCTTCCTATTGCCATAAAGCATATGCAACATGAAAAAGATCAGTTCTGTGGCAATTGCTAATTATTGTGGAACTATTTAATAGGCTAAAAAACATTTATTTCAGCCTTACACTTATTTTGAAATCTACAAAGTTTAAATGCACCCTTACCTACTGTGACAGTCATATTTAACATGCCGACTTCTGAATTATATTAAAACAAGGCATACTGACCTATGACAATAACCTTTTTCCTCATGTGTCAGTCAGAATTCATGATTATTCATGGAAGAATTATTCTTTGATGGACAGATGGACACATGAATCCCAGAAAAACACTTTCAGTGAACATATTTTCAAGCTTTTGTTTTTTTTTGCAGATGGCAAGCTCCCCATGCACACCCTGTGTGGAGGGGTCTCTCCTAACTTATATATATATATACCAACCCCATGGTCACACAACACTGAAAAAAGTGCAACATCTCCCATGTACTGAAAGTGGCTTCAGTGATAAAGCCATCTCACTGCATTCCATCGAAGAGTAATCCTTCAATAAAAAAATCACACTTCTGCCAATCACTGACTATAAAATGTATATATTAATAATTACAAACTACTGTCACTATTTCCACAATGTTAGTAAATCATCCCTTTTGCTTTATTAAAAGGACATTTTTAGGGCCACTGTCTGATGAGTACTTCTATTAGGGTAGCAAGAATTGACCTTACCTTTACCCTTTTAATGTGCTTTAATGTTTTAACAGCAAACAAGACGTAAATTGTTTTTATACACACATTTTGGGAAAACACTTCTAGCTTGTATTTCATCAGGTTAGCAAACTGCTCAAGAACAGTTAAAAAGCTCACTCGTGCAACCTTTAGTTTTCTCTATGACTCAGTTGAGATTTCTGTTATTCTCAGTACTTTTCCTGCTTACATTCATCTTTAGCACAATCTGTGATATACTCTCCTTATCTGGAGATTTGCTTGGTGTCACTCATAAAAAACACATTCAGTGTTAATATCAGGGTCACCATGGAGACCACTTTTACCAGAAGACCATGTTACATTACAATACTTGTGACCATCACCCAGTCATGATAAGTTTAATTTACTCAGTGTCGCAGCTGTCCCCATCACCTGCCCCATGCGTTATGAAAACTTTAAACTATTGTATGCCATCCACTCTGCAGACCATTCCACATACTCAGCACACTATCCGTGAAGTAAACCTTCCTCGTGTCAAAAAAAAAAAAAAAAAAAAAAAGAAACCATTGGTAAATTTTCTAAAACTAGAGTATAGTAGTTTAACATGACCAAATCTGAACATTTTCCTGTTTAGCATGAATTACTTTCAGCTTTAACTTTTGGGTTTCCAAGATATGGTGGGCTTCAGTTAGCCTGACTGGGTATCCTGCATTACCTGCCTCATATGTGCCAAAATGATTTAAACACAGAAAAGGTGACCTCCAGATTAGACAAATTAATAGCTGGCTGAGCAAAAGTGACTCATTTGTACGCAACATTCGGCTAATCTTGGAAGATGCAGTTCTGCACATTTTATACACTATCCATTTCCTTGAAATGGCACACTTGTATCATATCAAGCCAAGATATCAGATTTACTGTGTTTGTATTCCAATTACACATCCTGAGATGGTCTGTGGAGAAGATCTGATCTCTACTTTGTGGCTGTAAGGATAAATGTATTTCACATGCTACAGTTAGTTTAAAAAATATATGATAAACAAAAGTTGTTTCAATCACTCTCATGAACAATTGCAAAATATAAATATCTAATATGTATACGTATCTGTTACCTAAATAAGCCTTCTAACACACTGACACATTTTCATTGATACAGATTTATGAAATTTAATTTCTACTATATCCTCTTAAAATTGTTCTCATATTGCATGGATCTAACAATTAGTGAAGCGATGTATATCTATAAACATAACAAAAGCTGCCAGGTTTTAGATATCTAGATAAATATTGTACATTAAACTTCATCCTTGCAAGGACAGTCATCTTGCAAACACCTATCTGTCTTTGTATGTCATGCCCAGTGCACCCCCATCCATTTTCCATCATACTTTGTCTTACATTCTCATATTGCCATGCTGTAGTTTACTGCACAGAGCTGCCTTTAATACTCAAGGTGATTTCTAAGCAGTGCTTGGTAGAGCTGCATTTTTCTTCACTGATACTAGAATGCTGACTTGCTTTAAAAAGCAGGTACAGAGTCAGTTTGCCCTAATGACAGCTGCACAGTTTCTGAGGTTGTAATCAATCTCATTTTCAACCCTGTCTTGGCCTGACAGCACAGTACAAGTTCTCATCATAATGACTAGGTTAAAAATTTACCTATGGATAATAGCCATTACTTTAAAAGACTTTCGAACTAATGTAAAATTCAACACATTATACACCAAAAATAAAATAAATATTTAAACAGTGACTAGAACTGCAACACCCACATTTTTGACTTAAATATTGTCATCATCATCCAGAGAATACAAGACATTATTATTTTACTGGAAATTCTAAGCAAAAGAGCATAATACCCAAGAAAAGAATAAAATCCTTTGTTAATATTTATTGTTCTGAAGAAACATTCATTGAAAAGAATATAACTATAAAACGTTGCCCTCTTTTCATCAAACCATTAATACTCCACATAGCCATATGGCTAAAGAATTTGTAGAAAAATAAATCAAAAATAACCAAGGAACAAAATGTACAGCACAGACTGAAAATGTTAAGAAGAAACTGACACACTGTTCTCAAAGATGAAATAAGCTTCGTAGCTTATAACCCTGTGTATTGAAAGGCATTCAGGCTTGTGAGAGTTTGGCACTATATGCTAAGTGGATTTTTTTCTGTGCTTCCTAATATAATCCTGTTTTCATTATTAACCTGTCATGTTACTGCTGTTTGTTTCCTACCCAGCATTCAGCTCATAATCATTTGCAGTATCTGATGACAGCCAGAA